>NW_021703781.1:73170446-73180149 GCF_005190385.1 Monodon monoceros
TGTGTGTGTGTGTGTGTGTGTGTGTGTGTGTGTGTGTGTGTGTGTGTGTGTGTGTCTGCCTGGCACATAGGAGGCACCTGGCAGATGCGTGGGGGGATGTTGAATGAATAAATGAAGGAAGGAAGAAACCAGAGATGCTGGAGATACACGGCCACCCAGTCTTTCCTCAACGGAAGGTTTCACTTTTGCCGCCCTTCTCCCCCCATCTAGCATTCCGCCCTTGACTTCCTGGAGGTACCTCTGAGGACAGGAGCCTGGGAGCCAAGACTTCATTCAGTCGAAGCCCTGCCCACAAGCAGGTCACCTGACGTCATTGTTAAATGCTGTGCATTGGCCGCCCGCTCCAGCTGTGAGCCTTGGCAGGAGCACTTTTAGCTGGAGTGCCCCTGCGAGGCCTTTTGGAGGAGGCGCTGTCGTACGGGAGGCCTGGAGTTGGAGCGAGCGTGCGAGGACGAGGGGAAGGATCGGCTCCCCGATTCACGAGATCGCGAAGAGGGTTTGTCTGGAGCGGAGAGCGAGGGCAAGGGAGGTAGGACAGGCTGGCGAGCAGCATTTGGGAGCCACAGTGGATCTTTGGATGGCGGAATGTGCCACCATTCGAAAGAAAGCACTTTTATTTGTAAGCTGTTTCACAAAGACTCCAGAGGGGGTCTCTAATCATGGTTCTGGAAATGAAGGCAAACCATCTATTTCAGAAATCAATGCTGCTGTCAGGGTTTGGATGGGAAAGTGTCCAGTTATACCAGAGATCAAAAGAGCTGTCGTCTTCCACCAGGGGCAGTTTGGATTAGCTTCAAGCAAAAACTCTATACTGGTCAGGGGATTACGAAAAAAGAAAGGAATTGCAATTACTAATAGTCTGATAATAAGGGCTAACATATACTTCGTGCTTATTCTGTGCCAGGCCTGCGTTAACCCATTTGATCCTCCTAGCAACCCTATAAGGGGCGTGCTCTAATCCTCCCCAGGTTACAGCTGGGAGACAGAGTCACAGAACATTACCTTGCCCAGGACTTGAACCCGTGCATCTGGTCCACAGCCCATTCATAAGCACTCCGTGCTGTTGACAGAGAAACCGAGATTACAAGCCAACCCCAGCTAAGCCGAAGCTAATAGCTGGAATAAACAGAGCTCCAGATGGCCATGGCCTTGAGATGAAACAGAAACAAAGGACACGTCACAGTTCTCGCTCCGCAGGCACGGGAGTCTGAGGACATGGTTGCCCCCAGTTGCCATCAAGGCAGCCCTTGCTGAAAAAAAAGCCAAAAAGCAGAAGCAGCTGTAGCAGAGATGCATCCGAACCAGAGCCCCAGGCCCCAAACTGCTCTTGGGCAGAGAAAGGCTCCTCCGGATTCCCAGACACTGCAAAAAACTAGCCAGGATGTGTAGCAGATTTCTGCCAAAAAAAGGACAGGAAGCCAGAAAAGAGGCCTGAAAAAGACTCCTCAAGCATCAGAAGCCTAGTCCTTTTCTCCTCCTAGTACACTCTCCAGGAAAGCGACCCGCCCCACCCAAAAAAGCCCCAGCAGCCCCGAGCCCAGAGGTCTCCAAGCCCAGGAACTCCTCGTCCTGGTCTCACCCCAGGCCTGACAAGGGAGGGCTTCTGAAGGTGCAGGCATTCCTGGCGAAGAACCACCACTGGCTTAGATGTCTTTTGAATAGTTTATAAGGCTTTGCTCACTCTGGTTGGTTATCTTCTTTTGTTCTCAGTTGGTTTTGCTAAAGAGTTAAAATATTAGGGTTTCATAAAATTAGTAAGCCAAGTGTATAGAAGCCAAGCGTCTGAGTAACTTCGTTCCATCCGGAGGAGGTGTAAATAGATTGCATTAGCACTTAAAATAACTGCATTCAGTAAGTGATTATGGCGGGGACCATGAGCTAACTGTGGTCAGACGTCCGACGGCCTCGGGACTGCAGGGCTGGATCCTGAGTCCATTTGGAGTTGTGTGATCCTGGACGCCATTCCGTGCCTTGGATTGAGAAATCAGACTTTCCATGAGCTTATATTTCAAGTGAATAAATAGTGATGGTAAGGCTTAATTTGAAGAAGAAATCAAGCTTGGCAGTGGGTGAGGGTTCCTTGGAAGGCCAGCTGGGGTGGAGGGACTGACAGGCTGAGACTGCCTCTGACCCTGCCTAGGCTGTTACCTGACTAGGTGACCGGCCCCCGAACCTTCAGAGCCTCAACAGTGAGGGGATTGGACCAGGTGATCTCTGAGGGCTCTTCCAGCTGGAATGGTGTGTGATTCTTGTAAGAGAACTAGTCTCTGAAGAATTGTGGTAACCTCATCCTTGTTTTAAAGCCTGGGCTGGCTTCTTTAAGAGTTATTTCTTTTTCTTAAGTTATTGATGGTTAAAGCCAGGGTTCGAGTTGAATGCCTGTGGCCCACTTGGGTCTGGTTGCCTCGTACTGCAGCTTTGTGCTGCCTGCTGCGAGTCCCCAGATGACCACTGTGGTGACATGCCCAGCCCCAGGAGGTGAGCTCCATTGAACCTGGTGGCCCTTGCTGTTTCCCAGGGGCTCCGAGGCTGGGCTGCATGTGTCCTCTGGAGTGAGATCCCTCCTGAGCCCTTTCTCCTTCCTTCCCCATCTTCTCTGCCGTTAACAAAAAGAGAGAACATTAATGTCAGCAGAGAAAATGAGAAGTGTAGCCATCCCAAATGGCTCCCATTGAAGAGGCATGTCTGTTGCCGCTGGAAGGGCAGAGTTCAGCTTTTGGAATTAGTGACATGAGTTCAATTTCTAAGTTCATTCAGAGCGTTTATTGAACACCTTCTGTGTACTTAGAAGGTCCAGATAGAAGGAATCAGAGGTGAGAAAGGCTGGGTAGCCCGTGATCTCAAGAAGTTCGTAGTAGGTCATATCACACCCGGCTTAAGGAGTCAGATCACCACTTTGTAAAGGGATGACTTCTCGTATGTGACTTAAACTCTCTAAGTTTCAGTAAAATCATTATAAAAATAATGGTGCGCACATACCTATGTCGTAGGATTGCTGAAAGATGGAAACGCCTCATTATGTGAACTTAGTGCTTAGAACTGTGCCCAGTGCACTACTGGAACTGGATCAGTGTTAGCTGTAATAATAATTAGCATCACCATCATCACCACCGTCAAGGAGTCCGCTCAGTAGAGGAAGCGCTATAGTGATGTCTCCCTGGGGATAAGGTGCGTGAGGGGCTTAAAGAAGGCGTCACAGAGAAGGAGGGTGATGCGGGACCTGTGTCCTGGAGGCTGACTTGGGGTTTGCCAACAAATATGTTAGAAAAGCTTCTCTGGGCAGAGAGACTCAGATACCACGTTGCCTGTTGTCACCCTCTGAAACCCCCAGGCGTTGTCCATACCATCTGAGAAGTGTGTGACTTCTCTTGAATGAAGAGCTGCATGCCTGGAATGCCTGGGATTTTACAAATGTCATCTCATTAACCCTCCTTAGAGTATGTGACGCGCAGGAGAGAGCATGTATAGCAGCCCCAAGACCTTCCTGAATGATGCTTAGTTTGTTTTCCATGCTTTGGGAATTCTTCACGAGGAAAGATTTGTCACATCTTAAGGAAAAAAACAAAGTTTGGGAGCCCACAGATACCCTATTATTTTCGATTCCTAGGACAAATTGTCAAGTCAGTGTGTTCTGTAAAAGCAGTCCTCCACAGCGTCATGTGACAGCAGCTGGTCCCTCACCAGGAGATAATCATGCTTCCTCGGGCACATGGTGGTTTCAGAGGGCGTATTGTGTGGCTGGAATTTTCAATAATTTTCAAATTTGAATAAGCCCTGTCTTAATGAGTCAGAGCCTTGTGCAATATTTTCAAACCTCAGGAAACATCTTTTTCATTAGTTGTGCAATCAGATCTCAAGGAGAAGACGGTAGGCCTGTCTGCCTGATAAACTATTTTATTTTTTAATTTTTTTCTGAGAGTTTGGTGAGATTTGTGGTAGACTTCCCTTTCACATAGTGGCGGGCGAGATTTTACTAGATCATCCAATAGTTGAGTCATCTCACACCCCAGGACTAGGAGCGCTGTCTCTTTGGTGCCAGTATGCCAAGCGGCATCCCTGCTCGGTGGGGATGGATGGACACGGAGGGTTCTGCCAGTTGGGGTTGTCCCGGCCGATGGCTGCCAACTGGATACAGAGGAGGGAAGGCTCAACGTTCAGCAGTCACGTCTGCTTTTCTCTGGCAGAGGGTGAGCTAGCCTGGGGGACGGGGGGACGGGGACAGTGTTCTCCAGGACAGCCAGGTGGTAGGAAACATCAGTGGGCAGAACAGTGACCAGAAGAGCTACCACCACTGGGTGCTTTCTGGGAGCTGGGCACTGTGCTCTTTGTGTTATGGGCCAAACTCGTGCTTCCCTCACCCTCACCCAGGGAGGGAGGGGCATCGTTCCGTTCTCCAGCTGGGAAGAGATGAGGCTCCAAGAAGTGACTGATAATTGTCCAAGGCTACCCAGTAGAGGGAGGTAGAGCCAGGATTTGAACCCAAGTCTGCCTCTCTCCCAGATTATTCTTGAGATGTCTTTGACTCAGGTGTTACTTAGAAGCGTGTTACTTAATCTCCAAATACTTGCGGGTTTGCCAGCTCGCCTTCTGTTATTGAGTTCTAGTTCAGTTTCACTGTGGTCTAGGAACATGCTTTGTATGATTTCTCTTCTTCTTTCTGTTTTTTTTTTTTCTTTTAAATTTGTTAGGATGTGTTTTCTGGTCAAGGATGCGGTCTCTCTTGGTGAATGTTCCATGTGAACAGCAGAATCTTCTGCGGTTGTTGGGTGGAGTGTTTCATAAACATCAGTTAGGTCTAGTGGATTGATAAGGTCAACTATATCCTACTGATTTTCTGCCTGCTTGGTCTATCAGTTCCCGGAAGATGAATGTTGATGTCTCTGGAGTCTACTCTGGAGCCCTGAGCTGCTGTCTCCTTTACGGCCTCCCGGTTTGTGGAAACCTGGGTTCTGACTACACAACCATCTCTGTGTCTCCACCACAGAGAGCGTGTGCTCTTTACCAGGGAGCCTGTGGTCTTCATGCTGAGTTTTCAGGCTAAGTTTCTATTGAACATTTACTGGTCAAGAAATGGCCTGAGTTGGGGTTTCTTAGGTTCTAGTTTGACATTTCTCTACCAATTTGACCTTTTTGGCTCTGGAAAATGTAGCCCAATGTGGTTCAGCCCTCGTTGGAAAAAACCCAGGAGGAGAAGTCTGATAAAGCACAGAAGGTATAGGAGGAAGGGCAAGAGTTTGAGACCATCTAGAAAGGCCCCATGCGCACTGATCCCTTTCTGTCTGTGGGGTCCTGGAACACTCTCATCCAAGGCACTTCTCTTGGAATGCTCACCTTTGGTCAGCCATATAGTTCTTCATCCTCTGAAAAATACAGCTGTGCCCTCACCTTCCACAACCCATCTCTAACCACATCAACTCTCCATTTTCATGTTTTCTGGGATTTTGTGGACAAGGACACCTCTGCCCTCGCAGAGACGCTGTTGACTGGCCAAAGACACCAGCTGGCTGTGGACAGAATCCCAGCGCACAAAATCTGAGTGTGGAAGGTTCTCGCAGGTCCCATAACCCAACCCTTCACTGCAGAGAGAGGCACCCAAAGGGAACACGACTCTCACAAGCTGCTTAGCTCATCGGGGCAGGAGGATGGTGGGTCAGTGTGGGCTCCATCCTGAGGCCCAAGGCAGAGCCCTTGAGCCCTTCCCTCCTCAGCTGTACTTTCCTGCTAAAGGAGGGGGTTATTTGGGAGAGGCTGGGGTCCATGCACACGATTCCCATGAGGCAGAAACAGTGGGTGCTTTCACTTAGTCTCCCATTACAAAATGATGCTAAAGAAAACTCCTCCCCCACCCCCGCCAAAAATAAGCTCCTTGGGTTGGAAGATGACCAAAAAGCTATCCATATAATGACCGACTTCTCCTCTCAAGACTTCTAAGCACCTATTAATGCCCTTGAACCATAATTACAGTGCTCTTGCTAAAAAGAAAAAAATTAGTATAAATATAGTGGTGGACACACCAGATAAATCAGGGCTGGGATGCTTCAATGTCTTTTAAGCTGTGGTCTGATTTTCTTTGGGATGAATATACCAAGAATTTCCTCTCTCAGCGTAAAGACTCTTTTGAATCTCTTTTCACCGTACTGTTTAGACATCATGGGAAATGCGTTTATACGTTTGACGGCACACTGCACTATACCAGTTTTTGAAAGTTATAAATATACTTTAACCACATCAAAAATAAAAGAAGAAAAAAGATTCAGGATTCCACCATTATTCCAGCAGCGTCATCATTTCTGTCCCCAGCATTACCACCATTTGGTTAACTAGTCCTTCTTTGTGTCCATTTGGGCCACGTTTGCCCCAAAACAAACATTTTTGTGTTCATGGTTATTTCTGAATCTAGGGTTATTCTTTTGGGATAGATACTAAGAAGTGCAATGACTGGATGGAAGGTTAAGTTTCTTTTATGGCCCTTGGTGTATGCCAAGGGCCATAAAGTTTTTTCCAGGGGTTTGCCAAATTATTTTCCAGGGGGTTGTACCCATATCCGTTGCCGTCAGCTATAGAATAACCCACCTCCTAAGTCACTGACAGCTGGGGCAGAAGAAGCCAAGAAGCAATTCTCCTGAAAGAAATCCTTCAGGATAAATGGAATAGGATGGTACCAAAACGGTCACTCTGCTCAGTCAGTAAATGACCTGGTCTGTCTTGAAGTGATTTTTATTCCCAGATTGACTGCTTTTAGGAGATATGCAATGTTTGGGGTAGAATGAGAACTTTTAAAGTTTGATTTTACCTGCGGATGGAGTTGTGATTACAGACTGGAAGGGGGATTGTGTGGTCATCAGGTCATCTGGTCCAACACTTGTGTTTTCATTGAGGGGCCAGGACCATTGAGGGGATGTGAAAGCCCGAGGTCACAAGCCAGGCTGTGACAGAGACTCTGAGTTTCTGGACGCCCAGCCCACGGCTCTCTGCGCTCAGCCTCCCGGATGCCAGCTCTGTCCAGGATGCAGGAGGAGGCCAGACTGTTTGTGCTTGTTTGGAAAAGTGAGCAATATGTTTATTCGATTGTTTGGTTACACATAGACCGAAATACAACTGGAGCGTCATATATAAAATGCAATTCTCTAGTAGCCACATTAAAGAAGTAAAAAGAAACAGTGACTTTTTCCTTTTTTTTTTAAATGCCGTTCTATTGAGATATTATTCACATACCATAAAATTCACCCTTTTGAAGCGGATAGATCAGAGTTTTTATATACTTACAGAGTAGTGCAACTATTATCACTGTGCAATTCTAGAATATTTTCCTCACTCCAGAAAGCAGCCCGGTACCGGTTAGCAGTCTAGCAGTCACCGCATACTTCCTTTCTGCCCTAGGCAACCACTAATCTCTTTCTGTCTCTATGAATTTCCCTATTCTGGACATTGGACATTTCATATAAATGGAATCATACATTTGTGGTCCTTTGTAACTGGCTTCTTTCACTGACCGTAATGTTTTCAAGGTTCATCCACGTTGCGTGTGTCCGTGCTTCATTCCGTTTTATGATCGAATAATATTCTGTTGTGTGAATGTAGTAAGGCCAGACTTTTATTTTATCTCCTCTTCCTGTTGGGGAAATCCTAATCCCAGCCCCAGAAGTCATCTTGAAAGTGACTAGACGGCTCAGACGGCTCAGAAGAAACTGGAGCACACGATGCAGGAAGCCAGCCTGGAAAATAAGAATATTCCGTAAGGATGGGAATTACATACTGAAAGGAAAAGATCAGGAAATGCACTTTTCAGATTTATTAGATCATATGATATTTTTTTGGAGCTGGAAAGGATGTTGGAAATGGTCTAGTCTGCCCCTAGTCTTACCGATGAGGTAACTGAGACCCAGAGAGGGGAAGTGGCTTGTCTTGGGTCTTAAGACCCACTATTCACTTCTCACTTGAGCCAAAGATTCCTTCTGACTTTTGTCTCAGTTTTACAAGTTACCCTCCTCACACCTCGAAGACAGCGCTCATCGGCAAACGGGCAGGGGGCGCCTCTCAGGAAGAACTGTGCCCTTCCTGGACGGAGGGTCTTGCTTCACCATCACATCCCCGCTTCTACTTTCCCAAGCCCCAGGCCCACCCTCCCGGACCAGGGGCTACAGGAGGGTGGCTGCTGACAGCTCAGGAGCGTGTCCCAGACCCTTAATAAATGGACCCGTCACCGCCCAGCCCGCTGCTTGCAGCTGGAGGCTTCGGGAGCCTGCGCTGGCTTGGCCACTTCAGACACAACAACCAGGAGGAAGGAGCTGGAGCGGGAAGGGAACCCAGCTGAGAAATCTGGAGAGGTCAGGACGGGAGCCAGGTGCTTATCAGGAGGAAAGTTAATAGTGTTTTTGTGAGCGGAGCAGTCAGCTGTTTCCCCAAAGATGATAATAGACGCATCATTCGGGTGTTCAGGAGACTTCTGAAAAAAGAAATCGTGCGGTGGAGCTGGTTGGAAACTTCTTTTTCTATTTTTCTAACATCTGACAGGTCAGAAAAAAACGATTAAAGGCAACAATACCCAGCAAACCCAAGCATTCACCATGAGGATGCAAGCGAGGACTTTTTTTTTTTGCCAGCGAGACTGAAAAGCGGTTATCAGTGACAGGCACCTTTAGACATAGACGCGTTGTTCTGGAAAAGGCATCTTTTACCAGTAGAGCTGAAGCTGCAGGGAACTGGGCCGTGCATATGACTGACGGCCAGCTGGCCGGGTGCCCCCTGAAAGCTGTTCCTCCTCCAGAGAGGCTTCTTAGACTTGTTTGGGTTGCCTTTCTCCCCCTCCACTTCACCTGCCGAGTCTTTTCCAGCATCACCAGCAGGAGCCTGGTCCCAGCCCCTGCAAACAGTCACTTGCTCAGGGCCCATGGATATGGGGGACGGGTTTGCAGTCTGAGGTCTGGCGTCAGGCGAGCTTTTCCCACTCTGAGCCGTCTGAGAGACTGCACCGGAAAGCCAGGGGCTGCCAGGCCTTGGAAGTGCCAGTGTGGGCTGGAAATTGAGGCCAGGCTCCCGGGCTCCTCCCCTCTCTGCCTCCTTTATTCATTAGGAGCAGAGAAATGGGTCACACGTAACTCTCCTGAATTTTACTTCTTCATTTGTCTGCAAAAGACAGAGTGTAGTGGTCCATCATCCAATTATGTATCTTTAAAAAAAATAACAGTTGCTTCCTGCGAATTCAGTTTCTTTTGACAAAAATAGGGCTGAGGGCCCTTGGCCATGGGAAGCTTGATTCCAAAGCTGTGTCTTTTCTGTTTCGATCTATCTCACTTAGATTTGCGGACGGTGGCCCTGATGAGGTACAGGACTTTAAGGTGATTGTAGACGTCAGCCGGCTGCCTTGGCCACAGCCAAGTGATGCCTCTCTCTCCTGAGCGTTTTTCCTGCAGGGTTCAGAGAAACCCAGCTGCACGGGCCCCTCTGCCCTGGAGTCTGCAGCCGCGGCACCGATTAGAATGGGGGTCTGGTTTCCTGGAATGTGCAAGGTCTTGCTTCTGTTTCTGCTGTCTCCACGCTCCAGACCAGCGTTGGGCCAGACTCTGGGTCGGAGCCGTGGCTGACAGGTTTTCCTTGGAATTTAATGGAGTGGGACAGACAGAATTCAGTCACTCAAACTGAAAGCATGGAGAAGATGAGTCTTGCAGGGCATCTCTGCTGCGGTCACTGAGTTATGCTTCCC
>NW_021703781.1:73180249-73285188 GCF_005190385.1 Monodon monoceros
GGCAACCACTCTTGCAAAAAGGAGGCCCCGTCCCCTTTGCACTTCATGTATCCTTAGCCATTAGGGACCTGTTTAAATTGATTTGTCTCCTGACCCTCAGGGAGAAAGCAGTCAAAGTTCGGCAGAAGAGGAAGCATTCTGGGTTTCTCTGCTGTCCCGGCTCCTTAACTGCAGCCTGCCTGATCTCTGTCTCCCCCTCAGCTGGTCTGGCCTTCTCCTCCTGTGCCCCTCAAGGTGATTCTCGAATTCATCATGCAACCTCACAAAGAGAGCCTTTCTTAGTGAAAAGGCATCCCGCTGCCTTCCCTGCTGTGGACCAGCCCCCCTCCCAGCTGCGAGGTGTCGGGTTACTGAAGCGCCCGCTTCCTGGCCCTGTCTCCACGCGCCTACACACCTGGCACAGGTGTCTTACTCGGGCCTTGGGTGCCCGCGCTTGGCCAGAGTTGTGGAGGCCACCTTCCAATCCTGCCATCAGAAGTCGTGGCAGGGCCCGCCGTTCAGGGTGAAGCTCAGTCTTCCAGCATCTCTCTTTCCATGGTGCCCGCGGCTGGCCTCCCCATCCGCTGGCCTTGGCCTGCAGCCCTCTCATTTCCTCTGCTGTTTTATCCCCAGCAGAAGGAGGGGGACCTTTGGCTCAGGGCAGTATGGTGCCCAGCGTTCCCATCCCCCTACTCCCACACCCCAGCCTCACCAGGCTCCACTTGGCCTCTAGGTAAAGGTGCCAAACAGTGAGTGGAATGGGCCAGGTGAGAACAGACCCCTGGGCCCACGTGGACGATGTGCCGGACGTGTAATCATTTCCTCCTGGGGGGGGGGGCCCTCTGGATTTGGGCCTGGATTTATTTACCAAGCAAGTAGCCTCTTTGTAGTTACTTTTAATCTCGCCATACTAGGGACAGAGAAATATTCAGATGTGACCCTGGGACCCTCTAAAGGTGAAGAAGAGGACAGCCTCCAGCATACACCCCCATGGCAGTGCATTCTGAGGTATCACTGGTTTCTAGGCCTGAATCTAGGCTGGTCCTTGGAGGATGGGGTTCCAGAGACTGGACCTCATATGGGGAGCCCCTGCTCGGGGTGCTTTGGCTGTGGGAGGGTGGCTGATGACAGGTGAGGAGTGCGTCCCAGACCCCTTTCTCAACTGAGCCATTCCCAAAGGCTATTTTAAGTTTTCATGACACCCCACTGGAAGCCTGCTGTGTTTGCTCCTTTATTTACAGTTTCTGAGCCTGTGGGAGACTGGCTGGCTGTGTCTGCTGGAGGCCAAGAGAAATTTCCCAAGGCTTTTGGGTAGGACTTTGAGTTCAGAGCAGTTGTGGGTCCAAGCTGGCATCTCAGGGGTCATTACTTCTTCTGGTTCTTCAAATGAAAATGCGAATATGTTTTCCATTGGCTTTCATTTCCAACCTCTGTACAATGCATATGTGCCCTTGCCTTCAAAAGAACGTTATTTCTTTTGTCACTTATGCCCAGGTCCACACAGGGAAGGAAGAGAGGGCTGGACCGGAAGTGTCAGGGGGACTGGGGCCGAGCAGGAGGGAGGCTGCCCTGACCAGCCTGCCACAGTCCTTTGGCAAGTAGACCCTGGATGAATCCAGCCATCATTTTGGCTGAGCTTCTTTCTTCCCATTTTGTCCTTTCCCCTGCATCTTGTCGACTTTCAGGATCGGGCTGTGCTACGATTAGTAGTCTTTAAAGTATGACTGTCTTTGCTGGCGTTTAAAGTTGAAGAAATTAGGTGAAAAATCACAAGTGAGTTCTTCCCTTTCTCTGTGGAGCCGAGAGGGACCTTGGAAGCCACCCGATTAAGCCTCCGTATTTTAAAGAGGAGGAACCTTCGGCACGAGGGGCTTGCTGCAGTCGCACGGGTTGCCTCACGGAGTGTGAGCTGTACCAGGCATCTTAGATCACAGGAGGGGGGTGTCTGCCCCCTAGCATATGGGACGTTTCCTCGGCTCCTATAGACTGACTGCCTGTGGGCTCAGCCAGATTAAGGCAGCATCTCCATCAGGTCCTGAGCAAGTGTGATGCTTCTCAGTACTTCATGTGCACTTTGGGTTTTAAAACAGATGAGTTTGGAAAGTAGGCAGGGCCAGCTTCATGGGTGTGCCACCCCCTCAGGAGGAGCCCACCCCTGGCTTAATGCTCTGCTGTGACCAGCTTGGAATTCTTAATAATTTTGGAACAGGGGGCCTCCACGTTTTCCTTTTGCACTGGGCTCTGCAAATTATCTAGCTGGTCCTAAATGTGGGACGGTTTTTGAGAACATGCTGTTCCCGTTGAATAAAGGAGGATTTATTTCTTTTCCCTCAAATATACTGTGTTTTGTTTTCCCAATTAGCCCTGCTTACCAACTCTGTTGAGAATTTGGAGAGCGCGATTGTTCTTGCTGGAAGGGAAGGTTGCGTTGTTAATCTTGAATCCTGGCTCTGAGCTCTCAGGCCTGGAAGTGGGAAGTGTGTCCCCACAACTGCAGGAGCTGCGGGGGACTGGAGGCTGGGTGAAAGGGCTGGGACCTGGAAGGGAGGCCACAGAGGCAGAGCAAAGAGTCCAGCTGGGGAGCCAGACAGATGGCCGCGCTCGCCAGCTCTGAAGCTTTGAGCATCGTGCTTGACTTCTCTGATGCTCCGTTTGTTTCCCCATCTCTGTAGACTGGAGGTAAGACCCTCCCTGCAGGTTTGCAGGAGTGGAGAGTGTGCATTAAGGAATCTTGGGAGATAGAGCTGGGGACTCAAAGCCACGTGATGGAGGGAGTTGTGGATGAGACAGGAGATGGGGATGTCCTTGGGGGTCCTGCAGTAAGTTCATGCACCCCAAGTGGCAATTACTTAGAGGAGACACCGAAAATGGGCCAGACCTGCCTGAATTACAATGTAGAAGTGGGATTCTTAGAAGTTTCAGAAGTGTGGGAGGAGCCTTTTGGAGGTGTTGAGATGCACCGGGGAGGCTGAGTGCAGGGCTGAGAACTGGGAGGTGATAACCCAGCTCGTGGCCTCGAGACGGGCATGGGGTTTAGTGCTTTTTGTGCTTTTCTCATTCAGGACTCCCAACTCCCAGAAGTAGTGGTATTATCTCCATGTTGCAGGAGGGGAGAATGAGGCTTGGACAGGCAGAGCCGCTGCCTGAAGCGACACAGCTGTGAGGGGCAGAGAATCGGGACTGGAGGCCAGGTCTGCTCTGGAGTCACTCTGGCATTAACAAGGAGACTTGCGACCTTACCCAGCCTTGCTGACCCTGCTAAGAATGTTCTGAGGTTGGAGTCCAGCTTGGCCTTCCTGTCTCCCTCAGACACTCTGGGTTTGTGAACCTGAGCTGCTAAGCCGGGGTGGGAGAGGGTGGGCAGCACCGCATGGAGAAGGGACAAGGGACCAAGGGACAGGGCCGAGGGACAGAGCGTCCAGATCCAATTCTAGGACAACTGTAGCCAGATGTGGAGCGGGGGCCACCCTGGAGGGCCGCCTTGGTCCTCCTACAGTGGAAACAAACTTATGGTTACCAAAGGGGAAAGGTTGGGGGGAGGGATACATGAGGAGTTTGGGAGTAACATATACACACTACTATGTATAAAATAGATAAACAACAAGGGCCTACTGTATAGCCCAGGGAACTACACTCAATATTCAGTAATAACCTATAAGGGAAAAGAATCTGGAAAAGAACAGATATATATAGATTTAGATGTAGGTTGATATGTATAGATATGTATAACTGAATCACTTTGCTGTACACCTGAAACTAACACAACATTGTAAATCAACTATACTCCAATATAAAAACAATTAAAAATAAAGTGTATCCATGGCACACTGGCCATGGTGACTTGTCGGGCACTGAGAGTCCTGGCCGGCAGAGGCAGTGTGTCCCGTAGGTGTAGCTCAGGTGTCCTGCTGGCCTGGCTCAGGCATCCCCCTCTTAACACTGTGAGCCAGCCACGTGCTCTAGGGGGTCAGGGAGCCACGAGGGTGGCACCCAGGCCCGGTCCCTGGGCAAGATTTGGTACTCCCACCTACCCCTGGCAGGTCCAGTTTTATGGGATCTGAAAGGGGCACCCTCTTAAGAAAAAGAATTCACAATTATGAATACAGCAGTAGGCATGGAAATGATTCCTTATTTAGGCAGAAAACAAACTGCCACAAATTAAAATTTTTTAAAGTGGACAAATTCTACAAACTCCACAAAACCCAGAAAACTGTCATGATGTTGTAACTACCGGATCCACTTTCACCTTTAAAATACTCCTCCCCGCCGCCCCCCCCGTATTTTTTGGCTGTAGATTCTTTGATCGCCTTTTCATTTGACATATTTTGTCATGTTTCCTCTGAAGAGAATAGAATTATTTCTTCTTCTTATTGTCATTATTATTATTACTACTATTATTGTTAGTTTAGTCTTTCCTCTGGCATATTTCTCCACTACCCACATACTTCCAGGCCAGATCACCATACTCTATACAACCTGTGGCCTGCAGTAGGGGCGCTGGCAGGGTGGCATTAGCAGTGCCCCTGGAAACCATTTCTGTCCCAGGATAGATAACTAGAACCAGAAGTGACTTCAAAGCACATAAATTAAACGCAAAGCAAAATGATCCCTCTAGTTTTACTTTCCTCTTAGCCACATCCCCAAATGCCCACAGCACTCCGACAGGACAGGAGATGTGTGACAGAGGGAAGGAGGCAATGGTTTCAACCAACTGCAGTTTAAATATTTCATTTCTACAGATTTTCCAAAAGCGTTTGCTTTGGAAAGCTGAATGCTTTGCTAGAGCCCTCGCAGGGCAAATGCGGGCCGGTTCTAGGGCAAAGCCTTGTTTACCTTCACTCTAAATCCACTTATGCTTTGGATTATTGTAGCTGTGCTGGGATTCAGGATTATCCACTGGAGAGAGCCCAGGAGACCTGGCCAAGGTTCCCAAAGCTTCATGGTTTGTGGGCACCCTTGATGTCTCAGTAATTTTTCATGGCACCCCCTAGGCCAAAAGAAGGATCTGACAGTTCCATTTATCAAGTATTATAATTAGGTCCCAACACCTTAATAAGTTTTTGTGTCCTTGTAACCTATTAGTCATTTGACAAAAAAAAAAAAAGAAAAGAAAAATGATATTTTAATTTCATTATTCAATAACCACAATTACTTACAAAATTAATACAAATGATCTTTGCACACCTGTTGGGAGCCACACAGCCTCTCAAATCTTGGAATCAGATTGGACACTGCCAACCCATTTCCAGTTCAACATTGATTTTTGTACGGTACTTTCTTTTAATCACAGAGACCACCAGAAATCCAAATTCACAAAATATGGAATCATCAAAAGAATGTAGTGCAATCTGATTTTGAAACCGTGAATGGCCTAGAGCTCGTTCTCAAGGTGTCCAACAGATATCAAGTATCGCTGTGTTTCCCCAGAAGACATGAAATATCCTGTGAGTTTGCTATGGCACTCAGGGGTGGTTCAGGGCAGAGTGAGAACAAATGCATTAGGACCGGCAAGACTTCTTTCTTCTTGCTTCACCTCTCATCTTTACCTGACACTTTTGCCTTAAAGATGAATGAAACACACATTTTGATGTATTTAAAGCACATGTGCAATTGTGTGCTAAATCTTTTGAGAGAAACACAGATAAAAGTCTGTCCTTTGATTCATAGTCCCCTTGTGATTTTCATTTTCACTGCAACAAATTTTCTTCAGTGTGATCATGTATGTCCAGTACTTAACTTACTGTCTGGCTTTTTTTCAGTAAACACTTAATAATGGAAGTGTCTGTTAATTCTGATTCTGATAATAGTCACTGAAACTTTTCAACACTGTGTCTCTCTTTCCTCATGTAAGTAAGTTGTTGAAAGTAGTTAAGAAGTATCATCTGTAAAACTCCAGAGATGATGGTTCCAAGGAAGCAGCATTTGTGGAGTTTTGCGCATGACTAGTAGTTTATAAAGGGGAAAGATGAATCATTATTACCTTTGGATGGGAATCTGGCAATTGTAAAACTCATAAAATTATAGTAAATGGCTACTCTTAATGGGTCGTTTGTTGTGTTTAAAATTATTAATGATAAATATTTATTAGGGAAGTGGAAAGATCTGTCTTTGTAAAATGTTGTGACATCATTCTACTAATCCTAGTTATTCACAATTTTTCTGTTTAAAATCACATAGTACGTCATTCAGTTTTCTCTTTTTGAGAATTATTTTGATATCCTAGGTTCTTTGCTTTCCACATAAATTTTAGAAATAGCTTATCAATTTCTACAAACACTCCTGCTGGGGTTTTCACTGGGAGTATGTTGAATCTGTAGATCAATTTTGGGAAAATTGATAGCTTAATAATAGGGAGTCTTCTGACCCACATGTATGATGTCTCCCTCCATTTATTTAGCTTTTCTTTAATTTATTTCAGCAGTTTTGTAGCTTCCAGTGAACAGGTCTTGCACATATTTTATTCAACATTTTCCTAAGTATTTAATATTTTTGATGGTGTGTTATAATTGGTATTTTTAAAAATTTCAGTTTCCAATTGTTTACTGCTAATACATAGAAATACAATTGATTGTGCATATTGACCTGTTATCATGTGATGTTGATAAACTCACTTATTCTACGTAATATATTTATAGATTCTTTTTCTATGTGGACCCTTATGTCATCTGCAAATAAAGACAGCTTTATGTCTCCTTTCCAATCTCTATGCCTTTAAATTTCTTTTTCTAATTAATTATTCTGTCTAGGACTTCAGTAAAATATTGAATAGAAGTGGTAAGAATAGATGTCCTTGCCTTGTTCTCATTTTTAGAGGGAAAGCATGTAATCTTTCACCGTTAAGTATGATGTTAGTTTTAGGTTTTTTGTTGATTCCTTTTATCAAACTGAGGAAATTCTCTTCTATTTCTAGTGTGCTGAGTATTTTTTTATAATGAATGGACATTCAAATTTGTCAGATCTTTTTTTGCGTCTATTGAGATGATCGCTTGGGTTTTCTTTTTAGTATGCTAATTTGGTGAATTACGCTATTTAGTTTTCAGATGTTACACCAACCTTATTTATCCTTTCCTGGGATAAACCCCACCTGGTCATGATATAGTATCCTTTTTCTTATATTGCTGAATTCTATTTGTTAAAAAATTTAAGCACATTTAGTCTGTGTTCATGCTGGATATTAGTCTATAATTTTCTTTTATTTATTTATTTGAATTTTCTTTTATTTATTTTTTATACTGCAGGTTCTTATTAGTCATCAGTTTTATACACATCAGTGTATACATGTCAACCCCAATCTCCCAATTCATCCCACCACCACCCCCTCCCCCCCGCCACTTTCCCCCCTTGGCGTCCATATGTTTATTCTCTACATCTGTGTCTCTATTTCTGCCTTGCAAACCAGTTCATCTGTACCATTTTTCTAGCTCCCACATATATGCATTAATATATGATATTTGTTTTTCTCTTTCTGACTTACTTCACTCTGTATGACAGTCTCTAGATCCATCCACGTCTCTACAAATGACCCAATTTCGTTCCTTTTTATGGCTGAGTAATATTCCATTGTATATATGTACCACAACTTCTTTATCCATTTGCCTGTCGATGGGCAGTTAGGTTGCTTCCATGACCTGGCTATTGCAAATAGTGCTGCAATGAACTTTGGGGTGCATGTGTCTTTTTGAATTATGATTTTCTCTGGGTATATGCCCAGTAGTGGGATTGCTGGATCATATGGTAATTCTATTTTTAGTTTTTTAAGGAACCTCCATATTGTTCTCCATAGTGACTGTATCAATTTACATTCCCACCAACAGTGCAAGAGGGTTCCCTTTTCTCCACACCCTCTTCAGCATTTGTTGTTTGTAGATTTTCTGATGATGCCCATTCTGACTGGTGTGAGGTGATACCTCATTGTACTTTTGATTTGCATTTCTCTAATAATTAGTGATGTTGAGCAGTTTTTCATGTGCCTCTTGGCCATCTGTATGTCTTCTTTGGAGAAATGTCTATGTAGATCTTCTGCCCAGTTTTGGATTGGGTTGTTTCTTTTTTTAATATTGAGCTACATGAGCTGTTTATATATTTTGGAGATTAATCCTTTGTTGATTGATTCGTTTGCAAATACTTTCTCCCATTCTGAGGGTTGTCTTTTCGTCCTGTTTGTAGTTTCCTTTGCTGTGCAAAAGCTTTTAAGTTTCATTAGGTCCCATTTGTTTATTTTTGTTTTTATTTCCATTACTCTAAGAGGTGGGTCAAAAAATATCTTGCTGTGATTTGTGTCAAAGAGTGTTCTTCCTATGTTTTCCTCTAAGAGTTTTATAGTGTCTGGTCTTACATTTAGGTCTCTAATCCATTTTGAGTTTATTTTTGTGTATGGTGCTAGGGAGTGTTCTAATTTCATTCTTTTACATGTAGCTGTCCAGTTTTCCCAGCACCACTTATTGAAGAGACTGTCTTTTCTCCATTGTATATCCTTGCCTCCTTTGTCATAGATTAGTTGACAATAGGTGCGTGGGTTTATCTCTGGGCTTTCTATCCTGTTCCATTGATCCATATTTCTGTTTTTGTGCCAGTACCATACTGTCGTGATTACTGTAGCTTTGTAGTATAGTCTGAAGTCAGGGAGTCTGATTCCTCCAGCTCTGTTTTTTTCCCTCAAGATTGCTTTGGCTATTCAGGGACTTTTTTGTCTCCATACAAATTTTAAGATTTTTTGTTCTAGTTCTGTAAAAAATGCCATTGGTAATTTGACATGGATTGCATTGAATCTGTAGATTACTTTGGGTAGTATAGTCATTTTCACAATATTGATTCTTCCGAATCAAGAACATGGTGTACCTCTCCATCTGTTTGTATCATCTTTAATTTCTTTCATCAGTGTCATATAGTTTTCTGGATACAGGTCTTTTGTCTCCCTAGGTAGGTTTATTCCTAGGTATTTTCTTCTTTTTGTTGCAGTGGTAAATGGGAGTGTTTCCTTAATTTCTCTTTCAGATTTTTCATCATTAGTGTATAAGAATGTAAGAGATTTCTGTGCATTAATTTTGTATCCTGCAACTTTCCCAAATTCATTGATTAGCTCTAGTAGCTTTCTGGTGGCATCTTTAGGATTCTCTATGTATAGTATCATGTCATCTGCAAACAGTGACACTTTTACTTCTTCTTTTCCAATTTATATTCCTTTTACTTCTTTTTCTTCTCTGATTGCCGTGGCTAGGACTTCCAAAACTATGTTGAATAATAGTGGTGAGGGTGGGCATCCTTGTCTTGTTCCTGATCTTAGAGGAAATGCTTTCAGTTTTTCACCATTGAGAATGATGTTGGCTGTGGATTTGTCATATATGGCCTTTATTATGTTGAGGTAGGTTCCCTCTATGCCCACTTTCTGGAGAGTTTTTATCATAAATTAGTGTTGAATTTTGTCAAAAGCTTTTTCTGCATCTGTTGAGACGGTCATATGGTTTTTCTTCTTCAATTTGTTAATATGGTGTATCACATTGATTGATTTGCATATATTGAAGAATCCTTGCATCCCTGGGATAAATCCCACTTAATCATGGTGTATGATCCTTTTAATGTGTTGTTGGATTCTGTTTGCTAGTATTTTGTTGAGGATTTTTGCATCTATATTCATCAGTGACATTGGTCTTTAATTTTCGTTTTTTTAAATTTTCTCTGTCTGGTTTTGGTATCAGGGTGATGGTGGCCTCATAGAATGAGTTAGGGAGTGTTCCTCCTTCTGCAATTTTTTGGAAGAGTGTGAGAAGGATGGGTGTTAGCTCTTCTCTAAATGTTTGATAGAATTCACCTGTGAAGCCATCTGGTGCTGGACTTCAGTTTGTTGGAGGATTTTAAATCACAGTTTCAATTTCATTACTTGTGATTGGTCTGTTCATATTTTCTATTTCTTCCTGGTTCAGTCTTGGAAGGTTATACTTTTCTAAGAATTTGGCCATTTCTTCCAGGTTTCCATTTTATCAGCATAGAGTTGCCTGTAGTAGTCTCTTAGGATGCTATGTATTTCTCAGGTGTGTGTTGTAACTTTTCTCTTTTCATTTCTAAAGTTATTGATTTGAGTCCTCTCCCTCTTTTTCTTGATGAGTCTGGCTAATGGTTTATCAGTTTTGTTTATCTTCTCAAAGAACCATCTTTTACTTTTATTGATCTTTGCTATTGTTTTCTTTGTTTCTATTTCATTTATTTCTGCTCTGATCTTTATGATTTCTTTCCTTCTACTAAGTTTGGGTTTTGTTTGTTCTTCTTTCTCTAGCTCCTTTAGGTGTAAGGTTAGATTGTTTATTTGAGATGTTTGTTGTTTCTTGAGGTAGGATTGTATTGCTATAAAGTTCCCTCTTATAACTGCTTTTGCTGCATCCCATAGGTTTTGGATCATCGTGTTTTCATTGTCATTTGTCTCTAGGTAGTTTTTGATTTCCTCTTTGATTTCCTCAGTGATCTCTTGGTTATTTAGTAACGTATTGTTTAGCTTCCATGTGTTTGTGTTTTTTACGTTTTTTCCCTGTAATTGATTTCTAATCTCATAGTGTTGTGGTCAGAAAACATGGTTGATATGATTTCAATTTTCTTAAATTTACTGAGGCTTGATTTGTGACCCAAGATGTGATCTATCCTGGAGAATGTTCCATGCACGTTTAAGAAGAAAGTGTAATCTGCTGTTTTCGGATGGAATGTCCTATAAATATCAATGAAATCTATCTGCTCTGTTGTGTCATTTAAAGCTTGTGGTTCCTTATTAATTTTCTGTTTGGATGATCTGTCCATTGGTGTAAGTGAGGTGTTAAAGTCCCCCACTATTATTGTGTTAACTGTCGATTTCCTCTTTTATAGCTGTTAGCTGTTGCCTTATGTATTGAGGTGCTCCTATGTTGGGTGCATATATATTTATAATTGTCATATCTTCTTGGATTGATCCCTTGATCATTATGTAGTGTCCTTCCTTGTCTCTTGTAACATTCTTTATTTTAAAGTCTATTTTATCTGATATGAGTATTGCTACTCCAGCTTTCTTTTGATTTACATTTGCATGGAATATCTTTTTCCATCCCCTCACTTTCAGTCTGTATGTGTCCCTAGGTCTGAAGTGGGTCTCTTGTAGACAGCATATATATGGGTCTTGTTTCTGTATCCATTCAGCGAGCCTGTGTCTTTTGGTTGGAGCATTTAATCCATTCACTTTTAAGGTAATTATTGATATGTATGTTCGTTCCTATTACCATTTTCTTAATTGTTTTGGGTTTGTTTTTGTAGGTCCTTTACTTCTCTTGTGTTTCCCACTTAGAGAAGTTCCTTTAGCATTTGCTGTAGAGCTGGTTTGGTGGTGCTGAATTCTCTTAGCTTTTGTTTGTCTGTAAAGCTTTTGATTTCTCCATCGAATCTGAATGAGATCCTTGCTGGGTGGAGTAATCTTGGTTGTAGGTTCTTCCCTTTCATCACTTTAAACATGTCATGCCACTCCCTTCTGGCTTGTAGAGTTTCTGCTGAGAAATCAGCTGTTAACCTTATGGGAGTTCCCTTGTATGTTATTTGTTGTTTTTCCCTTGCCGCTTTCAATAATTTTTCTTTGTCTTTAAGTTTTGCCAATTTGATTACTATGTGTCTTGGCATGTTTCTCCTTGGGTTTATCTTGTATGGGACTCTCTGCGCTTCCTGGACTTGGGTGGCTAGTTCCTTTCCCATGTTAGGGAAGTTTTCGCCTATAATCTCTTCAAATATTTTCTTGGGTCCTTTTTCTCTTTCTTCTCCTTCTGGGACCCCTATAATGCAAATGTTGTTGTTTAATGTTGTTCCAGAGGTCTCTTAGGCTGTCTTCATTTCTTTTCATTCTTTTTTCTTTATTCTGTTCTGCAGCAGTGAATTCCACCATTCTGTTTTCCAGGTGACTTATCCATTCTTCTGCCTCGGTTATTCTGCTGTTGATTCCTTCTAGTGTATTTTTCATTTCAGCTATTGTATTGTTCATCTCTGTTTGTTTGTTCTTTAAATCTCCTAGGTCTTTGTTAAACATTTCTTACATCTTCTCAATCTTTGCCTTCATTCTTTTTCCGAGGTCCTGGATCATCTTCACTATCATTATTCTGAATTTTTTTTTCTGGAAGGTTGCCTATCTCCAGTTCATTTAGTTGCTTTTCTGGGCTTTTGTCTTGTTCCTTCATCTGGTACATAGTCCTCTGCCTTTTCATCTTGTTTGTCTTTCTGTGAATGTGGTTTTTGTTCCACAGGCTGCAGGGTTGTAGTTCTTCTTGCTTCTGCTGTCTGCCCTCTGGTGGATGAGGCTATCTAAGAGGCTTGTGCAGGTTTTCTGATGGGAGGGACTGGTGGTGGGTAGAGCTGGCTGTTGCTCTGGTGGGCAGAGCTCAGTAAAACTTTAATCTGCTTGTCTGCTGATGGGTCGGGCTGGGTTCCCTCCCTGTTGGTTGTTTGGCCTGAGGCGACCCAGCACTGGAGCCTCCCTGGTCTTTGGTGGAGCTGATGGTGGACTCCAGGAGGGCTTGTGCCAAGGAGTACTTCCCAGAACTTCTGCTGCCAGTGTCCTTGTCCTCATGGTGAGCCACAGCCACCCCCCGCCTCTGCAGGAGGCCCTCCAACACTAGCAGGTAGGTGTGGTTCAGTCTCTTATGGGGTCACTGCTCCTTCCCCTGGGTCCCGATGAGCACACTACTTTGTGTGTGCCCTCCATGAGTGGAGTCTCTGTTTCCCCCAGTCCTGTTGAAGTCCTGTAATCAACTCCCACTAGCCTTCAAAGTCTGATTCTCTGGGAATTCCTCCTCCTGTTGCCGGACCCCCAGGTTGGGAAGCCTGACGTGGGGCTCAGAACCTTCACCCCAGTGGGTGGACTTCTGTGGTATAGTTGTTCTCCAGTTTGTGAGTCGCCCACCCAGCGGTTATGGGATTTGATTTTATTGTGATTGCGCCCCTCCTACTGTCTCATTGTGGCTTCTCCTTTGTCTTTGGATGTGGGGTGTCTTTTTTTGGTGAGTTCCAGTGTCTTCCTGTCGATGATTGTTCAGCAGTTAGTGGTGATTCCGGTGCTCTGGCAAGAGGGAGTGGACACACGTCCTTCTACTCTGCCATCTTGAACCAAATCCTCTTTTTTTTAATTAGAAAAGACAATTCTTTTGGCCACATGGCATGTGGGATCTTAGTTCCCCGAGCAGGGGTTGAACCTGCGTTCCCTGCATTGGAAGCATGGAGTCTTAACCACTGGACCACCAGTGAATTCCAGTCTATAATTTTCTTATAATATCTTTGTCTGGCTTTTATATTAAGCTAATGCTGAGTTCATAAAATAAGTTGCGCAGTGTTTACCTTTTTTTTTTTGCGGTACACAGGCCTCTCACTGTTGTGGCCTCTCCCGTGGCGGAGCACAGGCTCTGGACGTGCAGGCTCAGCGGCCACGGCTCACGGGCCCAGCCGCTCCGCGGCATGTGGGATCTTCCCGGACCGGGGCACGAACCCGTATCCCCTGCATTGGCAGGTGGACTCTCAACCACTGCGCCACCAGGGAAGCCCTACCTTGTTTTTTGAAGAAAGTTTGTGAAGTGTTAGTATTGTTTCTTTCTTAAGTGTTTGGTAGAATTCACCAGTGAAGCTGTATGGGCCTGACATTTTCTTTCTGGGAAGGTTGTTAACTACAAATACAACTTCTTTAATAGCTGTAGGATTATTTGGGTTATCAATATCTTCTTCAGTGAGTTTTGATACATTATGTCTTAAAAGAAATCTGTCCATTTTTTCTAAGCTGTAGAATTTATGTGCATAAATTTGTTCATGATACTTCCCTATCATGCTTTTATTGTCTGTAGGATCTGTATTGATGCTCCCTCTTTGACTCCCTGTTTGCCATTTTTGTCTTTTCTCTTTTTTTCATTCATCGGGAATGTAGGAAATACCTTACTTTCATGTTTCTGAATTACCAGCTTTCTGTAAATGGCAGGCTGTTACCGAATGCCAGCCAATTCCAGCTTTCTGTATGATAATGGAGTAGCTAGAAGGGCCAGGTCTCCACCCGGCTTGAGACTTCCCATCCTCATTACCTTCTGCCACCTCAGTTCTGGCATAATTAAACACGGTCCTCACTTCATAGAGGGAGTTATATTTGTCTTCTTCTGGTGAGGTTGGTTACTCCATGGGAATTTGAGGGAGTGCAGCTGGGCTTCAGTTCAGGCTAGACTACCCTGCTGACACAGTCCCTGTCTCCCAGTGGCTGCAGGTTGCCCTTGTAAGCTGGGGAACAGAGTACATGTCAAAGCCAGAAAAACCGGCTTACCGCACACCTTCCCCTTGACCTCTGCCTCTGCACTTGTGGCCACGATGGCCCTGTTAGGAGGAGCCTCTGAGACGTACACAAATTTGCCAAGGTGAGGAGAGTGGTTCTCTAGACACTTTCACCTCTCTTTTTACTTCTCTGCTGTGCCACTGAGGTAAGTGGTGCTCACACCTGTCCAGAGCTGCCTACTGAGCAGCACCTCCACCAGTTCTTTTGTTTTATTATTTTTAAACTATGCCATAACTTGGCCAAGCACTTCATCATATACAGGAGCTCATAAAATCAGCATCAAAAACACATGGAGGTAGGGCTTCCCTGGTGGCACAGTGGTTGTGAGTCCGTCTGCTGATGCAGGGGACGCGGGTTCGTGCCCCGGCCCGGGAAGATCCCACATGCCGCGGAGCGGCTGGGCCTGTGAGCCATGGCCGCTGAGCCTGCGCGTCCGGAGCCTGTGCTCCGCAACGGGAGGGGCCACAGCAGTGAGAGGCCTGCATACCGCAAAACAACAACAACAACAACAACAACAAAAAACAAAAAAAGAAAACACATGGAGGTAGATATTATCATCACATTTTATGGACAAGGGGAGAAGACTTGGAGGAGTAAGGTGACATACTAAGGTCACATAGCCAATAAGTCCCATACCAAGTGTCACACTCTGATCCCTCTGAGACCAGAGCCTGTGCTCTTACCTATCCTCCCCATACTGAGTGGCCTGGATGCCCCAGCCCTCCATCTGTCTGCATCACTCGGAGAGTGGGTTGTGGCAGAGCCAGCCCAGGTCCATCTCTGGAATTCTCCACCCGAGTTGACCCCTCTGGAAGGAAGATAGTTGACCCGCAGTTGAAATCACAGCGGATGGGGCCAGCCAGGGTTTCTAAAGACCACGAGGCAGCAGCAGCTTCCTTTAGCTCGATGGACAACCTTTTACATGGAGCAGGACCCTAGCCTTGAGCCAAGCTGCTCTTAGCAACACTCTTATTCCTCATTCTGAAATTGCATTTGGAGAAGACAAACACTTCTTTGGTTTGACGTTTTGCCCATCTTTGGACTATTAGTTGATAGTTCCTTCAGTTCAGTTGTTTCTGCTCTATTTATTTCTCCCATTAACACAGATCCACCAATGATAATAGAGGTCACCCGTTGCTTTTTTTTTTTTTTTTTCGGTACGCGGGCCTCACTGTTGTGGCCTCTCCCGTTGCATAGCACAGGCTCCGGACGTGCAGGCTCAGCGGCCATGGCTCACGGGCCCAGCAGCTCCGCGGCATGTGGGATCTTCCCGGACTGGGGCACGAACCCGTGTCCCCTGCATCGGCAGGCGGACTCTCAACCACTGTGCCACCAGGGCAATCCACCCATTGCTTTTTCATCTCAGCTGCACAATTAAGGCTTGTCACTGTGGCTTTTCAGTATGGTCTGTGCACCCACTGCTCCTCCTTTCTGTTTACACATCTGCAGAATTAGGGGAGTCCTGTGCCCAATCTCAGATTCCACAGTCTCCTTATCTTGCTGTAGCATGTTGGAGTGAGGGGGAGAGACAGGGATTAGATCATAGAATGTTGGAGCTGGAATAGACTTCACAGCTCATTCTAGAGGTAGTTGGCCCCATTTTACAGACGGGGAAATGGAGACCACCCAGTAGACTGCAGATGGAACCTGGGCCTTCTAGTGTCCAGGCCAGCATCCTTCCTGCTCTCCCACGTTGCCGTCCCAGGTGGACAGACCCTGGAGCCACTTTCTCTAGTGTGTGTGAGGAAGCAACTGCTTCTTGTTTTAGCTGGAAAAACCCATTCTCACTTTCATCCCTGATGTGGGCAGATTCTCCTGGGCTTATGTGGGAAGTAGAAAGGAAGCGAGTGAATGATTTTTAGTGGCAAGACTAGTAATCGTCCTTCTTTTGAGGGTCTCAGAATCTCCACACTTCCCTGGGGGTTGCTGGCCTTGTTGGAGTTAAGCCTCCTTTTGGCCTTTCCCAGGGAGCTAGTCCGAGGAAGCCCAGATGCATTTGTTTACAGTTGTCTCTGGGTGATGCTCACGGGTTCTGTGTTGGGAAGGAATGTTCCTATCCCCTTGTTTGTATCTCCTGTTGGAGAATGCAGGGAGACGCGCCAGTTAAATAACCACAGCTACCTGGGGTCCTGGAAGGGCAGCAGGTGTGTGATGTGGAAACGTTGTAGGTTTGCTCAGACTTTTCTGTTATTTATACACTCCGGGAAGAAAATTTAGTGTCTCTAGAGAAGTCATTTATAGTCTCTGACCCTCAGTTTCTCTAAATATAACATGGGAACAATATCTGATTTTCCTCTTCCGTAGGAAGGGTACCATAAGGAAGGCTTTTCTTTTTTTTTTTTTTTTTAAATACATTTATTTACTTATTTTTGGCTGTGTTGGGTCTTTGTCGCCGCATGCGGGCTTTCTCTAGTTGTGGCGAGCAGGGGCTGCTCTTTGCTGTGGTGTGCAGGCTTCTCATTGTGGTGGCTCCTGTTGTTGTGGAGCGCAGGCTGTAGGCACACAGGCTCAGTAGTTGTGGCGGGCTTAGTTGCTCCGCGGCATGTGGGATCTTCCTGGACCAGTGATCGAACCCGTGTACCCTGCATTGGCGGCAGATTCTTAACCACTGCGCCACCAGGGAAGTCCCAGGAAGGCTTTTCTTAAGTTTATTTATTTTATTTATTTATTTTTGGCTGCAGTGGGTCTTCGTTGTTGTGCACGGGCTTTCTCTAGTTGCGGCGAGCTGGGCTACTCTTCATTGTGGTGTGCAGGCTTCTCATTGCGGTGGCTTCTCTTGTTGTGGAGCATGGGCTGTAGGCACGCGGGCTTCAGTAGTTGTGGCATGTGGGCTCAGTAGTTGTGGCTCGCAGGCTCTAGAGCACAGGTTCAGTAGTTGTGGCACATGGGCTTAGTTGCTCCGCGGCACGTGGGATCTTCCCGGACCAGGGCTCGAACCCATGTCCCCTGCACTGGCAGGTGGATTCTTAACCGCTGCACCACCAGAGAAGCCCCAGGAAGGCTTTTCCGATGGTACCATATGAAAGGGTTCTGAAAGCAAAAATAATAAATATTATGCTACCGTAAATTTGTTGAATTAGTTAATCTTGCTTAGTAGTTGCAGATCTTCTTCTGCACCTTACAAAAATCAAGCTATGCAAAAAGAGAGCAGATTCCAGCCCTGAAATAAAGCAGCTCAGAGCCCAGTAGCCGTGACAGAGAGGGGCCCTTTGTTCATCGATGGCCTTTCACTTCCAAGAAGGAAAGCTTGGGAGAGGCAGGCTGGTACCCGAGATGTCCCTGTGCCCAGGGGTATTGAGCTGGAGAGCTGAGGTCCCTGGTGGGGACACACAGCTCAATCTGTACAGATGCTGTGGTGCCACTGGGGATGCCTGTGGACATGCAGCTCTGAGAGCCACAGAAGACTTGAGAATGTCACAGCTTTCACAGCCTGGCACCTGGAGAACGGCTGTACCCCTGGCACAGAGGGGTGTGTTTGTGTGTAGGAGTGTATGTATCTGTGTATATGAGTGTAGCTGTGTGAATGTATGTATGTGTGTGAGTGTAAGAGCGTGTGTGTATACAAAAGTGTTTTGGTGAGAGTCAGAGTCTGTATGTGTGTGTGCATGCGTATGTGCGTATGTGTGTGGATGTGTTTATGTGTGTGTACATGTGAGTATATGTATATGTGTGTACGATCATGAGTGTGAGATTGAGTGTATGTGTGTGTGTGAGCATATATTCATGAGTGTGTAAGTGTAGGTGTGGGCGTGAGTGTGTGTGTTGGGGGCACAGGCCCTTTGGTTAGCAAGGGGCAGTTTTGCAGGCCTGTGGTTTCCTTTTAAACCTCAGCCTCCTTGCGAACCCCCCTGTGTGAACGGTGAGGGAGGGAGACCAGCTGTGGTGAAGGGTCAGGGTTCTTTCCCTTTTATTTCCTACTCATCATGGATCAGTACTTTTGTAAAATATGCTAAAAATGAATTACTACCAAAATATAGTTTAAAAAGACAGAAAATATCAGCCCCGATTTAAAATTTTTAGATGCAAGAGGCATAAGATTTCTCCGTCAAATTTCTATGAAGGTTTCTGGAAGCCCCCTGTGAATTCCTGCATGGGGCCAGGTGGCAGCGGGGCTGACAGAGCTGCTGGGTGCAGCCCTGTGCTCGACCCACGGGCCAAGGCGGAGAGGAGGGAAAGGAAGGGGTGCGGGGGTTCTTGGCTACAGACTGGCCTGGAGCCCCTCTGCTGTCTCTCTGCAGAGAGACTTGTTCAGGGGTATCAGCAGGTGGCACGGGTTTGGGGTCAGAGCAAGAGGCTCAGGCTGCCTCTGCCACCCGTGTGCCCGCAGAATGGGGGCTCCCAGCCCCTGAGCCTCCAGGAGCTCATTTCTGAATCAGATGCCATGGGTGTGCACATCAGGCTGGTGGTAACTAACTTTTTGCCTTGCTGGGAGACCTACATCAGATTTGTGATTGATAGCTTTGTCTGAAAGGAGCTTTGCAAATGCCCACCGTACGGGGGGTTCCCTAATTACAGTGCATATGTTTATAGAGAGAATTATGGTCATTCGATTTTCTCTTTTTTTTTTCCCCAACGAATCAAGGCATCTCTTGTGTCTTTTGGTCTGGGATGTCCTGGGGTCGGGGAGATGGAGTGAGTGCTTAAGATGTGGTGGGAAGCTGCTCTGGGGACAGACAGCGGGAAAGACACCATCTGTGCCTTTGCCTTAATGCTTTTTCCTAGTAGCCTTTTAAATCTATAACATTTGATGAGCATCTTGTCAAAAACAGCCTCAGCCCTCCCCTCGACAGCGGCGGTGTGGTGCTGCGGGAGTTGGGGAAGGGACACTGGTGGACGGCCATGTCAAGGTGGCCCTCGGGCGACCAACTCTTTGGAATAATGTAGGAGGCCCGGGTATCTGCTGGAGCCTCTGGTTCAACATTCTCGAGGTGAAACTATTGAGAGCAAGGAAGCCAAGCCAAGAGGTCATCTTTGGTGGGTTTTGCTGTCTTACCTGAGTGGGTATTTCCTCAAGAACCAGAAAGATCTTTGCAACTGAGCCCAGTTGCAAAGGGCGCTTGTCCTCACCCTCCTTTCAGGTTTTCTGGCTCTTCTAACCTACATCTTTCTCCAGGTGGCCACAGCACAGAGCACAGCACCTATAAGTGTCTCGTCTTTGTTTCTGTTCTCAGGGCAGGAAGATCCCAACAGTTTGCGCCATAAATACAACTTTATTGCCGATGTGGTGGAGAAGATTGCTCCTGCTGTGGTTCACATCGAACTGTTTCGCAAGTAAAGAGAGCCTTCCTTTTGTTCCGCGGCCTCTGAAGCTCCCACCGGAACCGCTGCCATTAGCAAAACATCAGATCTATTTAGAGTGTCACTGAATATAGTCCTACAGGAAGATAAGCATTTCTCCCTTGGGATGTTTTCCTGTTTGACTACTTAAATCTACATTCTTGCCCCTTCTAGATATTTTAAGAACCTCTGGTTCTGAAGAGATTCCCTAAGAATATTTTCTAAATGAAATGTTTGGATGCGTATAGAAGTCAGTCTAACGTTCCATTTTTTAAAGTTAAATAAAGCCAGTGTGTCAAGTAACAATTGCTAGATGCGTGCTGCTGTTACAGAATCGGTTCATCAGTGTGTCTCAGAGCTGATCTGAAGATGTTTCAGCCTTAACCAGGTACTTTTTTTGGTTCTAGGCTTCCTTTTTCTAAGAGGGAGGTGCCTGTGGCCAGTGGGTCTGGGTTTATCGTGTCCGAAGATGGACTGATTGTGACAAACGCCCATGTGGTGACCAACAAGCACCGAGTCAAAGTTGAGCTGAAGAATGGTGCCACGTATGAGGCCAAAATCAAAGATGTGGATGAGAAGGCCGACATTGCACTTATTAAAATTGACCACGAGGTAAGTGTGTTCCCCACCTGCAGGACCAAGTTCTCAGGTGCCTTGACTGACATTTGGCTAAATCTGGAGAGGTCAAAAGGCACCAGAACTCCCTGATTTCATGAGATTCTGAAGCGGGACCAAACCAGTCAAGTCTGGACCAAAGGAGAACATTTAGGACATGCTGAGTGTGACCTGGGGTGGGGGAGGGGAGGGAGCTCATGGAAGCTTCTTTAATAAGCAGGCTATCAGGTGAGAGGTTTTTTGTTTGTTTGTTTGTTTGTTTGCGGTACGCGGGCCTCTCACTGTTGCGGCCTCTCCTGTTGCGGAGCACAGGCTCCGGACGCGCAGGCTCAGCGGCCATGGCTCACGGGCCCAGCCGCTCCGCGGCATGTGGGATCTTCCCGGACCGGGGCACGAACCCGTGTCCCCTGCATCGGCAGGCGGACTCCCAACCACTGCGCCACCAGGGAAGCCCTCAGGTGAGAGTTTTCACAGTAGTGTTTTCAATTTTTATAAAAGAAAGCAATAGGTTTATAAAGAAATTAGTAGGTAAGCAGTGAAAATTGAGTTTCCCTTCCATTCTTAGCCCTGAGGCAACTGTGGCTACAGATTTCTGTTCATTTGTGCACTCATCACATATAGAGGATTTGCTGGGTTTTGAAGTTAGCCATCACTAGCATGTGAACAGCCATTCTGAAAACAAACCAGGTCTCCCAAACTGGGCTTTTGCAGAGTTACTAGGTGTGTTTTAAAACAATACTCCACACAAAAAAGTTTTGGAAACCGTGAATTAAAACAAAGCTAATGGATTTCGTCCTCATAGCACTTCTCAGAGCTTTTAACATGCTAACGTGCATATGACTCTCCTACAAAAGGGTGTGTACTCTAAACTACAATTTTCTGAGTGTAGATTTTTTTTTTTTTTTTTTAAACAGAGACACAAAGAGCTCAGTTTGGGAAAAGGTTTGCTTTCTTTTGAAATATTCTCCATGTAGGCATTTTTGTTCTGTTGATTTGTTTAGCAGTCTTCATACCTGAACTTAAATCCAATTTTTTTAGACCATCAACAATTCCCACTCTTTGGTACGTTAGTTATGGAGGTTTGTTTTGCTGTGTGGCAGGTGCCTAGAGAGATGGTGTTTTCTGGTTTCTCCACGCTCTTGTCATTTTCCAGACTTCATCTGGAAAGAGGAATCAGGCTAGGCTGGAACCTTGTTTCTGGCCCAGGAAAAAAGATCATAGACCTCGAGCCAGGAGGGATCTTCTTCTCTGGCTCTCTGTACATTTTACTTGATCCAAGCTGTGAAGTCAGACCCAGGTGGTACAGCACGGGCTGTTTATGTTTGTGTTGTTGATTGGGACAGAAACAGGCTCTGTGCCTGGTGTAGGTAACTAGGTAACTGGCCTTTAGCGATGTCTCAATTGCGTATTATTTCTGTTAGGTTACCGTGGAATTTCTGTAACAACTAATCTTTCAAAATGTGTTTATCGGTCACAGTATAATCATAATAACTTCTGCTTGATAAGCTCCAAAGCTGGACCAGGCTCTGCTTTCATTTGTAACTTTCACCTAATCTGCACGATAGCTGTATTATTGCCATTTTATAGAGGAAGAAACAGGGGTTCAGAGAGCTTAAGTCACCTGCCCGAGGCCACACATCTAATGCTGTGGTGAAGTTATAGCCTCCGAAGCCGGCCAGGCTCCCCAAGTGCCCAAGCCCGTGACCGTTATGGGAGGGACGCAGCCTGGCCTTTTGAGGTGATGGGCTGACTCAACTTTAAATAGCCCACTGGGAGGCTGGCGCACCCCGGCTTAGGTTCACCCCGCGTGAAAGGTGTCCAGGATGTGGTAGTCTCACCGGAAGGAGGTGACCAGAATAGCATAGCCTGTGGCCACACGCGGGACTTCTCAGCTCCACCGAGCCCTGGGGAAGCAGCCAACCTTGCGGGCTGTCTGCAGGCAGGGCTCTGGTCTGGACGCTGCGTGAGCTGCCCCCGCGGGCTAATTTCATGTTTGGCACGCGTGGGTGCAGCCCATGCAGCTGCTCTGGCCGGGGGATATTCTTTTCAGCTTTTGAGCCAAGGTGGAGAGTATATTCTCCTGCCATCCCTGGCATGTCCCGGCTGGCTGTGAACCATCTCCCATCTCGACAGACCAGCTTTGTAAGGTGTTTCTGACCTGGCTCCTACTGTCCCCGGGAGGCTAGCCTTCCTGCCAGCAGCGCGCTATTTGAGATGCGTTTCTAGCCCAAGAAAAAGGAGCTTGAAAATTTAAAGTCGAGCTAACGTGGCCGTTCAAAATGGAATCGGAAATGAGAGGATATTAAATTGCAGACGCCCACACAAGAGACTGGTTTCCACTGACTGAACCACTTTTTTTTTGCTGATTGTGGTTGGAAGTGGAGAGAGTAAAAACATCTCTTCCAGCTCTTTCCATTTTGTTCCCTTAGTCTGATGATTGATTATTTAGGAGAGGGGCCGCGGACTGGCTTGTAATGAGGCTCAGTTGGGAAGGAGCCTCTCACCTGGGTGAATACAGATGTGCCTGAGCACACGATAAATGTGCCGGCAGCGCCGGGGGTTGAGGTGAGCTTGCCTCGCGCTGTGTCACCTCAGCAGCGAGAAACAGGGCAGGAAATCTCAGAGGAGGCAGAACAGAACCAACCAAAATTGGACTTGAGGGTCGAAGTCATTCCGAATGGCGCTTGCCGTGTGAGGTCAAGGCCCAGCCTCCCCAGGGCCATTTGCTAATAACCCAGTGGAACTGGTGTGACCGCCCCCCGCATACACGGGCCCAATGGTTAAGTTGGTGCCTTATACTCTGGACCCATTTCCTCCCCCCAGCACCAGGATTTCACTTGAAGGGCTCTCCATTACTTAAACAGCCATCCTCCTTCCTGAGCATGCGATTCTTGCCACTTTTAATGAATGAAACTTACCATGGACATCTGTTATCACTGCCCACTTTTCACCCACCCCGTCCCCCCTTCTTCTGGGAGCAGAGGCCAGCATCTCCTTCGGGGTCCATTTCTCCCCCACTGGAAAGTCTTGAAGGGACCACCAGTCATGGCACCCTGCCCTCCGGGGCCAGGTGGACACAGGACCCATCAGACCGAGCAGATCTTCAGCTTGGAGCAGCGGCTGGAGGCCACCCCCAGAAAAACAATATGGGGGAAGCTGGTGTAGCCTCTGCTCCCGGGACCCCGCTGCCCCCTGAGTTCCTGCCCTTTCTGAGCCTGATCTACCTACTTTCCCTTCCATTTTGCAAGCCCCACCTCACATCTTCCGTACACTTGCCTCGTCTTGAAGTTGCCAGAGACGTTTCTGGGCTTGCGACCAAAGGAATTTTTGCTTCTCACTGCCGAGCGGACACATGTGCGCTCACTTTCCCTGCTGAGTTTTGAGCCAGGAAGAACCTTTGGAAGAAAGCTCACTGGGCAGAGCAGCTGTCTTTCCCTGGTCTGCCGCTCCCACCAAGCTGGAGAAGGAGAATGTCCCCCTGCAGGCCCATCCCCTCCAACCACAGGCGGCCCGGATATCTCTTTCTGTGCTTCTGTCCTAGAATTTGCAGCTCGCCTTTCCTCAGGACCATGACTGGGACCAGCATTCATCAGGGGAGGGAATGCCAGCTGCAGGAAGGAAGGACAGTGTGCATGCAAACAGTTTAATAGAAAGCAGCTTTGAGGGCAGACTAGTTCTGCCTTACATAAAAACGGTTTCCAAATGTGTTGAACATGACACTGGCTGTGTCTGCAGAACATTTAAAACTTTCCTCCAAAGGCAGCATTTTGTCTCTGCAGTTTTTTTGGTTTTTTTGTTTTTTTGGTGGTACGCGGGCCTCTCACTGTTGTGGCCTCTCCCGTTGCGGAGCACAGGCTCCGGACGCGCAGGCTCAGCGGCCATGGCTCACGGGCCCAGCCGCTCTGCGGCATGTGGGATCTTCCCGGACCAGGGCACGAACCCGTGTCCCCTGCATCGACAGGCGGACTCTCAACCACCGCGCCACCAGGGAAGCCCTGCCTCTGCAATTTTTTTGCTGAGTAGTTCAGGGAGAGAGAGAGAGAGGGAAAATATTTGGTTTCTTTAGGCCAGAGTGCAGGACAGAAATACCAGGGATGTACTGAAGAAGGTGAGAGAGGAAAGTTACTTTTGTCCCAGCTGCTTTTCCGCTGTGTTGATTAGAAAACAGGCAGGAGAAGGTCATCTGTCCTCCCGCCTTGATGATTGCAACTTTCAGATTGGGTCCTGTCTGCCCTGTGTAAACCCCTTCACACGCTCTCTGTTCTTAGAGAGAGATCATAACTGCTTACAGGGCCTTGGAGGGCCACCCAGCCTGACGGGCGCCCCACTCTACCCCACACTCCCCCCTCTGTCCCCTCCCCCTCTCTGCTACCCCCCGCCCCCCATGCAGGGCTGTTCTCCTGGGGCCTTGGCCTTCCCTCCCTGGGGTGTCCCCATCCAGCTCCTCCATAGGTGACCTTCCTTGTCCTTCAGGCCTTGGGTTAAATTCTGCCTCTGCCCCAGACGGCCCTTCCCTGACCCCCTACCCCGGGGAGCGCCCCACGTCCCAACCTCCCCTCATCACTCTGGGGATGCATAACCCCGGAGGTGATCACATTTCATCGTTCATTTGTCCCTTCTCGCCCCCTCATCATAACTCACTATTGTCTTATTTACTTGTGGATTTCGGTTTCTCTCTGCTGCTAGAGTGTGAGGGGCACACCTGTCTTAGTCACTTGTGAGGAGGTAGAGGCTCAACAGCAGTGTCCTGGGTATGAACTGCGAGCCCTCCACTCAGCAGCAGGCAAGGCCGGCTGCCCTGAGGGCTCGGGGAGCAGGGAGGCACTGGGGCTCCTGCAGTGATCCGCTGCCCCCTTTCCGGCGAGGAGGTGACCGCGCAGCAGGCTGATTGCAGAGCAGCAGCCCCCAGACTCCAAGGCCAGTTCTCATCTGATCCAACGGCTGCCTGGGGTTTGGACGGCGTGTTGCTTTGCTGGGGCCCCTGTAGCTCTGTGGTCTTTGGTAACTCAGAGCCCTGGTGAGGTGGTGAGGTTTCCTGTAGGCACTTTTACCCCAACGCCAACACCCAGGGGAATATTTGGAAGCAAGCTTGTCGAGGCCTGTGAAGTGGTTTTCTTCCCTCACTCCCGGACCTGCATCCGCCCTTGGCCACCTTTGGGCCAGATGCCACCTATGGCCCTGTTTGAAGTGGCTGAAGAGTGACAGCCCTGGGCACGGGGGCTGCTTTGTGGGCAGAGGGTCCTTCTCCTGCTGAGCGGGCTCTGGTCTCTCCAGGCCTGTCTCCTGGAACGTGGCCTGCTTGCAGTGGATCTGCCCCAACTTCTCTGAGTGAGGAGGGTCCAGGCGGCCTGGGGACGATGGTGGGGGAGGGGAGTGGCGGGTGCCAGGTGTGGCTCGTGCCCCTCCACTCCCCCACCCTGCGCCCAGCCTTCAGCCAGTTCCCCTCAGACAACCTGATGGTCAGAAGGCGCTGACTCAGCCGCCTGAGCTCATCCAAAAGTGGATCAGATAACACAGAGCCTGCGCTGGACCGGCTCCCCATCTTCTGGAGTCTGTCACTCATGCTTGTAAAGTAACCAAGAGCTGGAATGCTGCTTGCCCTACCATAGTTACCCTCGTATTTTGTTTCTGTGTTTTTCCATTTGAATTCTTTTCCCCACTCCCTCCGTCCTGGTTGTTTTGTGGTCTCTCCTCTTTTTCTCCCTGAACTGAGAGGCCTGCATTGCATTCGTTAAAGAGGCCCCAGACCCTGTTGATGTAACGAGGCTTCTGTTACCGTATTGATTTTTACCATTTTTAGGGGGATGCAAATCAGTATTGCATTAGGTGATGTCAATCCAGACGCTAGCATGGAAGCCGGCGTTTTTTGCTCTGGGCCAGCCTTTGTCCAGAGGCTCATGGGGACGAGGCTTCTCATTGTTCTGATTGCAGCTTCTCATGGAATGAAAATATTTCAGTTCCCCAGACTATCAAAGCTGGAGCCCTTGTGTGTTCTCTGGCCCCATTTCAAGAGCTTAGTTGATTGTTAAGGAAATTCTTTGGCTATGTTTTTCTCTTAATATGGTAATGCTTTTTTTCACTTTGGCAGACTCTCTTCAGGGTATTTGACCAAGACTCTTATTTATGGTTCTGACAAAGCAGCTGGGTTGTCGGGACTGAATTTGTAGATGCTTCATCGGGAATGTCCCCTTCAATGAGGAGGGAGGGCATGCATTGTCAGTTTAGTGAGTGAGTAGCAGTGTGTTGGGGCCCAGGGTTGGCTAGCTGTGGCCTGCAGTCCAAATCCGGCCCTCCATCTGCTTTTGTAAATAAAGTTTTATTGAAACACAGCCATGCCCATTTGCTTATGTATCAGTAGAGTCTACAGCTGCTTTTGCTGGACGGCAGCGGAGTAGAGTATTTGGGATGGAGCCCACATGGCCCGTGAAGCCAAAAGTAGTTACTCTTTGGCCTTTCACAGAAAAAGTTTGCCAACCCCAGTGTGAGATGATTAACACCTTGTTCTAAAGGAGCAAGGTGTGCTTGGACCAAAATATACTCTTAAGACCCAAGTGAGGTGAAGCACGAGGTCACTACCGGGGAAAGGACAGAGAAGCTGATCTCATTCGCTCTCGTGGGGACTGTGCTTCTTTGCTGAAGACGATGCTTCGGTCGTGCCGGATTAAGCAGAGAGAGGCCTTAGTTTTGACCATTTCTCTGTAATATCGGTAGAGAGGAATTTTGTGAATTTGAAGATGTTTTCCAAATTATTATTCAATTTTAAATCCTAATGAACTTTTAAGGTCTCGTTGGTTCATTCTTTCAGTTATTCCTTATTCATTCACAGAGTCCATAAATATTTATTGAGCATCTATTTGACCAAACACTGTGTTAGGTGCGGAGGATGTAACAGCAATGGATAAAAGCCATGGAGCTTATGGTCTAGTGTGGGAAACAGGTAAACTGGAATAAATAGGGTCGTTGGTACAATGAAGGAACAGATAGAAGAAGCAGGAGAAGGCACTGGAGCTGGGGAGACCCTGAAGGTAGTATAGGCAGAGAAGCTTATCTGAGGAGGTAACATCCAAGCTGAGACGTGGAGGACAGACAGAACCAGCCAAGGGGAAGAGCGGGGTACCTAGGGTTGCTTAGATTTCCTTTTCTGCCCATCCTGAGGACCTGGACCTTCGGCCCAGTGCAAACTTATTTCCCAGTGAGTTTTTTAGAGGCCTCCAGAACACAAGCCAGTGCTTCTGTATAGCCAGTTCCTCTGCATATTGTCCATGTATCTTATTGGCCTTGGTTCTTGGGGGTTCCCGATCGTACTCTGGAAAGCTCCAATTTCTTATGTAGTCAATCTCCTGAGAGTCTAGAAGTGCAAAGGGTTCATAATGAGCTGGTCACCTCTTATTCATGGCAGGATGGAGGCAGTTTCCCAAAACTGGTTTCCTAAAACCAACCACTTTCTATGGCAAGGCAGAAATAAGACATTCTGGTGAACTGAGGACTGATTATTCTAATAAATGTGCTAAGCAACAAGTCACTTTTGTTAAATAAGGCACCAGAATCTGATAGCAAGAACATATGACTCAGGGTATTTCCCTTTTTGCTTTGGCTGCCAGGCAGCTCATAGAAACCATTGGCCCTGTGGCTAGAATACTTCCTATGCCACCATTTTATGTCATAAAGAGATATGAATTAACTCACTGTAGTAAGCCCTGTGTCATTGACCATCTCAAATTATTTTTATCTAGAGGAGGTTATACGTCTTTAAGAATTTTTTAGAATAAATTTTACAAGAATGATATACCCTGCATATGGAGCCACATGAGCTCTGTGTGGTCATGGGTAATGGTCACTGTGCCCTCAGTTCAGTTCAGCAGGTACCGAGTGGCTGCTGTGTGTTGAGCACTGGACCTACCAGAGTGAGACTGCAGCCCTTCCCCTTGCGGAGCTGGTGGGTATAAGTTGTCCCTTTACCCACCTGAGCCCTGAGCCTACCACCGTATAGACGGCTGAAAACCAGGCTGCAACTGGAGTCCTTACCCAAACTGAAATGCCAGGCCCTGGCTAACCCCAAGGTTAGTCCAAATATTGGACTAATCCCAATTTTAAGATCCTGATGGATCTTTTAAGACCTGATTTATTTGTTCATATATTCACTTTCACATCCAGTGATTTTCATAAATATTTATTGGCCAAACAACGTTGTAGCAGCAGTGGCTAACTTGAAGTCACCAGATAAAAGTGGAGGGGTTGAGGGCTTCCCTGGTGGCGCAGTGGTTGGGAGTCCGCCTGCCGATGCGGGGGACGTGGGTTCATGCCCCGGTCCGGGAGGATCCCGCATGCCGCGGAGCGGCTGGGCCCGTGGGCCATGGCCGCTGGGCCTGTGCGTCCGGAGCCTGTGCTCCACGACGCGGGAGGCCACGGCAGTGAGAGGCCCGCCTACTGCAAAAAAAAAAAAAAAAAAAGTGGAGGGGTTGATAGATGAGAAGACAAAAGTTACACTTGATGAGATGGTGTTTCTCCTACTCTCCATGCCACAAACTATATACAGTCACTGGCTGTCGGGCTCCCGTATAGAAATGTTGACATTTCTGTACGGGAATATTTGAAATGCCAGTGTTTCTTGATGTAGCCTAAAGGAGTCTAAATATCATGGAAGTGTGCATACACAGTGAGGGGGAAGTTTGCTTCATTAGCCCTTTCTCTGTTTTGTTTTTTCGTAACCATCCTCTGTTCCTTTTCTCTCTTTCTCTCCATCTCCCCCACTTCTCTTGTCTGTCCCACCTGAACATCCCCCCCACTCATCCCACCTCTTCCCCTCCTCCCCTCCCTGTATAGCAACTGTAATATGTCAATCTGGGGAAACGGACGGGGGTAACTTGATTACACGGTCCTTCCGAGTTCAGCGCGTGTTGTGATCTCGGTGCTGTGTAGCAGATCCTTCCTGGCCTGGCCTCCCGGCTCACCTGCACACTGCAGCCGCCCTCTCTTGGTTGTACCCTTGACCTTGTCGTCACTGATAACCTCTCCGCTCTCTAATCTGAATGCCAAGCATCTCAGTCTTGGTTCACCTCCTCCTCCCCCGGCACAGCTGCTTTATGGGCATGTGACCTGTGCCCTTACAGACCCTATGCTCAGAACGGAACCCCGCTTGAGGGTTTAATGCTCTGAGGTCTTTGTTTTAATTTTATCTTTGAATTTTGTGCTTTGTAAGTGAAGTCTGATGAGACAGCGGAGTATGTGCTGGGGCTTAGAGCCTTGGCCTCTGCACTGTTTCTTTTCCTGTTGCCTTCCTACCTCCCCAGCATGGGTTCCTGGCTTCCCTACTCCTCTGGCCCCTGGGACCTCGGACCCCGCACAGCAATCACTGCCACCCTCCTTCCCCCAGGGAGTACAGGCATGGGGCACATACACCCCACAGCATCTTGGGCAGCGGGTGGATGATGCCACAGGTCATTCTGCCGGCAGCGAGGCAGGGCTAAGCCTTTTCCACCCCATCCGGGTACCTAGTGCATCCTGGTGCCGAAGGAAGTTGCAGTGCCCTTGGGGGTGGTCCATCCTCTGTGGGTTGGGGCAGTGAGCTCTTGGGATGGGGAGAGGCCTGGCTCTACTACCCTGTCGCTGCTCGGGCACAGTGCATGGGTCTGTCCAGTAGCTGGTGAGCAGAGCACTGAGTCTGAGTCTCCTGGGTCTGCACTCACCCCATGAAAATCTTTGTGCCCCAGGGAGCATGACACTGAACAGCAGATAAAAACATCGGGACAGATGAAGAGAGAGAGAGAATATAGAAGAAAAAAAAAGCTTTATATTTTAGTACCTTTAATGGCACTTTTTATGCACTTTATGAACAAGGGGTCTCCATGTTTATTTTGTCCTGGGCCCTGCAAATTATGTAGCAGATCTGTGGTTCATCTGGGTCCACCCATCTGCTCACATTTCCCTGTCCTTCAGCCCCTCATGGGCTCACTTCCCTCCTTCCCCAGGCGGGATCCCTGTGTCTCAGGCAAGTCTTAGCTGCTAACATCCCCCTGAACTCTGTGGTCTAGTTTGCTGTTCCTTAGGAAGCACGCAAGTTCAATGGCACTGCTTCTTGCTGTGTATGGGGGTCGTGCACGGGAGACGTGCTCTTTTCCCCCATTGCATATTTTTTTTAAAGAAAATGAAAGGTTAGCATAACTGTTTCCAGAAGACACATTGAATCACTTAGTTGAGTCTCAGCCAGTTGCTGCAACATTAACCTTTGAAGCAAACTTCATGCAACACACACCACCAGCCTGCAAGCCGCAGCCTCTTGAAGACGGTGTGCTGGGCAGCTGGCGGATCCAGTGGCTTCTGCAGATTCAGCAACAAAAATATTTTTGTAACAGGAGCAGTTTATACTTTGCAAGGAAGAGAAAGAAGTAGCTGAGTTGCCTCATGAGGTTAAAAGAAAGTTGCCAATTTTTCTTTTAGTTTTATTTGTTCATTTTATTGCTCTTCTCTCCAAGCTTTAGTGAATGAGGTTGCAACGAGAGGAGCGCTCAAGGGCTTTTAGGCCAAACCCAGGGTGGCCAGAAGCTGAAATGTTGATGGATCATTGTTTTTAGGTCCGCTCTAGATGATTTCTGGCTGAGCCAGCGTCTGGAGAATTCCAGGAATCCCCTTTCCTCTTGCGGCTGTTAAGAGTTTGCAGGAATCATCTGACCTCTTTGCGAAGTTGTATGAGAAGAGATTTATTAAGGACTCTGGTGCTTGTTGTTTTTCTTTTTCAAAAAATAAATTTATTTATTTGTATTTATTTGGGGCTGTGTTGGGTCTTCGTTGCTGCGCACGGGCTTTCTCTAGTTGTGCCGAGTGCGCGGGCTTCTCATTGCGGTGGCTTCTCTTTGTTGCGGAGCACGGGCTCTAGGTGCACAGGCTTCAGTTGTTGTGGCGTGTTGGGCTTCAGTAGTTGTGGCTCGCGGGCTCTAGAGCTCAGGCTCAGTAGCTGTGGCGCATGGGCTTAGTTGCTTTGCGGCATGTGGGATCTTCCCAGACCAGGGCTCGAACCCGTGTCTCCTGCATTGGCAGGCGGATTCTTAACCACCGCGCCACCAGGGAAGTACGTCTGGTGCTTGTTTTGATCTCACCAATTTAACCATTGTCTGCTAATAGGTTTTTTTTTTTTTTTTTTTGAAATCTACCAGGTCTTCTGGAAAGATCCCTAATTGTCAGAGCTGGGATGACTTTGGACATCACCAGGCTCGACTCCCTTATTTTAGAAGTGATAAAACTGAGACCCAGAGAAGTCTGTCAAGTGGCCCAAGGTCAGAGTGAGTTAATACGGATGCCCTGCTCCCTGGGACTGTGTGCTCCCAGTGTACGTGGAGGCTGTGGTGGTGCTGTGTGTGTGTTTTGTCTGTGTCCTCACTCAGCACTACCCTTTGTGGATGCTGGAGGATAAGCCCATAGCAAGTCATCAGCCAGGGCCCTTACTCAGCACAGGCCTTTTCTTCCCTGTGGGAATCAGTAGTTGTGATGCCCCTTCAGGGGGATCCCAGGCCACACAGCGAGCCCGTGAAGCAGGCAGTGCCACACAGCAGGGACTTGTCTGAGGGTACCACCGTGGCCTGGGCCCTCACCCTGAGGACGTGTGACCTTGGCTTCCTCTGGCTGTGGCCTCTGCTCTGCTTTCCTTCAGCTCCCTGGCCCTGTTGTGTGTCATGTCTGCTCCCGTCTCCTGCCCTGCCCCGTGGCAAGGTCTGGCACAGAGAGGCTCTTCTTTGGTGGCTGGCTGTGCACCCTGAGCACCTGGGCGGTGAGCACTGCTCACCACCACCACCAGCTGCAGGACCGTCGGTCCCCTGGTGAGCGGAATGGGCACTATGCCCGTCCCATCTGCTCATGGGACAGAGCACAAGGCGTGTAGGGCATGCGAATAAGAGGGAGGTTTGTCTACACTGATGAGGCTCTGCTCGGACCACTTGCATTTCACGCTGACTGCCCTAGAAATGTGTGGCCATTGCTTTCCTCTGAAGCGGACTTCTCCTCCTTCTCCCCTCTGCCAAAAAAAGAAACCTGCATGAAGGAATATACACCTACAGATGTTTCCAGACACGTATTAGCATCACCACTGTAAAAGGAACCAGCTTTGGTGGACTCTGATGGTGGCCCAGCACGCAGCCCTTCTCCTCCCTGCTGGCACAGCCCTGAGTTTGTTTTAGGTCCACTCCTGACCGCCCCCCGCATTCCTAACTCAGGCAAATCCTGAGAGGCTAAGGCAGTCACCAGGGCTATGACCCCCCCCCCCCCCCCCCCCACCTAAGGGCGGTTGAGGATAACCTATGACCAGGCAGTGGCTGATGACCCACGAGGAAGAATGTGCTGGGCCCTTCTGGATTCTCAGCTCTTCTGAAGAGACACACAAGGGAGAAAAGAGTCTGTTACTTCCAGTGGGCATTGCTGCATCTTTAAGTCATGCCTGGGATGATGGTGGCCCTCCTGTGACCATGGGCCCAGGCTGCCGTTGATCAGATGGAAGGAAGGCAGGAGCTTCTCCTTGACTGACGTTGCCCTTGAGCCTTTGAAGTGAGCAGCCCTCTGCCATCGCGCCTGTGAGCAGGTGGATGTCTACTCCATTTTGCATTGGGTTTTTTGTTACTTGCAGCTGGAAAAAAAACAAACAAACCCTAATTGATGCACCCAAATCATTTTTAGTGTTGATCTATATTTAGCCTTTATGGAAGATTCTAGGCTGAGCTGCCCTTGGGAAGGGAGATGGATTTTATCTCTTTTTACTGCTGTGTGTTCTGCTGGCTTGTGTGTTTCCCCCCACCATCAGACAGTAAGCCTGGAGGGCACGGGTGGGTTTCGTTGATCTTTCACGTTCCCTGTGCCAGGCCCGTCCTCAGTGAATGCTTGTCGAGAAAGTTCTCTTTCATGTAGGCAGCGTTTTGTGGGAGCGGTGATGCCAGGCCTGCTGGTTGTTGTCTGTTTGTTGGCATCTAAACGAACGGTAAGAGCCTTCTTTAATCATGCTACTCACCAACCTCTTCCAGGTTTTAGCAGTAAATCTATCACGCCGTTACTATCCCGCCTACGGCTTGTAGTTAGTGATTTAACTCGGACGTAGAGTCCACACGCAGGACTCTTGACACCCTCGTCTGGGCTGTCTCCATCGGCCTGGCTGGCACGGCCGACGACCCAGTTGTTCTCGGGATCCGTGTTCCCTTCCAGCCCCTCTTGTTGACTCTGCTGTGAGGCCGGCATGTAGCACAAGTGAGTCACTTGCAAACCGAGGATGCTGTGCCTTTCAACGCGGACGTCCCCTCTTTCCCACTGGCCTCCCAGGTTCCTCCCTCTCATGAACAAGAGCATGACCTTGAGAACGGGCAGTGTGATGGACTCACTTTGGGATGCCCCTCGTCCTGGAGGGATTGGGACAACGTGAGCTACACGCTCTCCTGGTGGGGCCCGAGAGCTTCTGCCCCGCTCTGATCCGGAGCCTGGGGGTTGAGCTTTTGCCACGTTAAAGCTCCCCATCCCAGCTTTGCTGTGTACCCGACTTGCATTTCACCCTCCCTCCCCGCCAGTGGTTGGAGAATCTGGAGACAAGGAACGGGAGCCTCACGCCCTAGTCTTCCTCCTTCCCACTCTGCTCCTCCCGGCTGCCAAGTGGAGGATGGATGTCTGCGCCTTTACTTCGTAGGCGTGTTGCGAGGCTCCTGCGAGATGCTGAGATGTGGGCTGTTAGAAGAGGGTCGGGCATCTCCAAGATGGCCTGTGGCTGGGCCACTTCACAGGGAGGCTCAGACAGAGTGTCTGCCGCAGGGAGCCCGGAGCCGGCTTTGATGTGGGCGGCCTGGGAACCAACCTGCGGACAGCAGCGCGGGGTTAAACCAGGAACGGGTGGCCCCAGGGTTTCCCATCCACAGGTCAAGGCCGAGGCGTGCCTTGGCGCTTCCAGACATATCTGCTTTTCGTCTCCCCCCGAGTCCCCCCGTGGAGCGTGTGTCTAGACAGCTGTGGAATAAAACGCTCAATTGCCGAATAGGAATTTGGCCAGCAGAGGTGTAGTTGCGCCGAGCAGACAGGCCCAAGGTGAGGAGGGAGGCCGAGGATGAGCCCCACTTGGGTCTGGAGCAGGCTGGAGAGCCTGATGCCTGTGCGGCCCGCTGGTACCTGCGGGAAACGGGAGCCAAATGGCCCCCAAAAGGCATTTTGACCTCATGAAGGCTGTAAATCTGGCCTGGCCCACGTCTCTGCCCCACGTCACTCTCTTGCAAAGATTCCTGCCTACAATTAGAATTCACGTTAACACCTACAAGGAGTGAAGGTCTGGGAGGTGGGAGACCTGTTCTCTCGTTTAGCCAGGGTGCTCGTGAGCTGTGAGGAGTCACTCCCTCTCTGAGCCTCAGTTTCCACATCTGTAAGATGGGAGGAAACACGCCCTAACTGCCAAGGGGGTCATGAAAGTGCTTTGTCACCTGGGAGGTAAAATGTCACCTGTGTCATTCCTTTCACATCAGTCCAAGCTTCACAGTCTAAGGATCCCCCTTGATACGTGTCCACTTGCTTATTTCTGTCTTATGATTGTCCTTTAGAATCTAGGAGATGTTTGAGTGAGTAAAAACTTAAACAAGGTGATACTTGGTGTTGCCATCGGTGCAGGTTTGGCTAAATGACCACTTGTGATCCGAATTTCTTCCCCTTGTGTTGAAGTCAGGATTGGTCCTCGGGGAGACTCTGGGCTCCTATCACTGGTGTCCACTTGTCCAAGCCTGCATGGTCACTACAGTGTGGTGACTTCACTGCGCTGGACCCAAGCTCATCCACAGGCTTCTCTGGGCCCCATTGCTGGCCACAGGCCTGTTCCTCCCCAGTGAGTGCAGCCAGCCGAGCGGCAGGCCCTGGGTGTTCTCCTTCCCTCCTGGGGGGTCTCTCCCCTCCGTCCTCACAGCTTCTGCTCCCCAAGAGCATGTGCCTCCTTTTCGCATCCCCTGGGCCTGAGCTCAGACTTGGAAGAGGGGAGTTCCAGGGAGCGCTGTCTTTGGGCCCCTCTGCCTTCTCAACCCCCTGAGACGCAGGGGCCTGGGTCTGGCCCCCTTCCTAGGGGCTGGAGGTGGAGGAACGGGGGCGGGCGGTGAGCAAATGCTAATGAAGACCCTCCGCAGTGAGTCCTGCCCAGTAACTTTCTGATGTGGTTCTCGGCTTGTGGCTGAGCTGATGTGGGCTGGGCCCGCCTTTCTGTGTTTGAACCTGAACTCTTGCCTTGAAGCTGGTGAAAAGCAACTGCAATCTTGGGCAGCCTGGCAAACCCAGCCCAGGAGCCTTCGCCACTGTGTCCCCTTGCCCACCCCCCAAGCCCAGCCCTGAAAGCAGTCCCTGGGCCCTGAAGGAGTGCTAGTGTCCCTGGCGGGCCTCCCCACAGTGGTCAGTGCTCATCACTGGCCCTGACTCCTGCCCACCCACCCGCTGTGGCTACTGGATGAAGTCATTCCTGGCAGGCGCGGCTGGCGCGGGCCCAGGGTAAACAGGCCACGCTGAGCTCATTGGCGTGCTTCTGGATGAGCTCGGGGAGTGAGGACTGCAGGCTGCCCCCTCCAGATCAGTACCACACACGCCAGCCTCAGGTGACCGCAAGGGCAAAGTGTCACTGTCAGGGCAGGCCTGTGCCACCAGCCTCCTCCTAGTGGAGGGCTGGGTGACATGCGCTACTTTGTGGGAGTTTCATTGGTGGGGTTTCCCGCATTGAGACTGTACAGACCCTGATACTAATAACAATAACCAACACCTCTGATGCTTATGTGTCCCAGTTATGTGGTGCTTAACTGAGCCAGGTGCTCTTCAAAGAGCTTTTCAGGTCTCAAGTCGCTTAATTCTGACAACACACCAATGAGATACGTGTGCCGCGTTATTCCCATTTTCCAGATGAGAACACTGAGGACCAGAGTGGCTGTAAGCTTGAGCCAGGATCTAATCAGGCCGCCTGGTCCCAGGTCCGTGCTCTTCACTGGGGCACTCTTCTAGGCTTCTCAGTACCTGTGATCTGAGGGGCATCCCTTCTCATGCAGCCCCTTAAAGTTTTAGGTCTTGGATCCCTTCTTCCATATCCCTTCTTCCTCCTTGAGTTTTCTGACCCAGCTTGTTCCTGACCAGCATCTTCCTTATTTGGGGTCAGAGGGGGTTCTTTGTGACTCAGTACTTTGTGGTGGATGAGAGTCTGGGTTCGGGGTTGCACTTTTAAATCCCTGGCCCGTCTCAAGTCACCCAGTTGCTTGGAGTCTCAGTGTCTTCATCTGTTAAATGGGCCCAGTGATCTCCCCATCTCATCAGCTGGCGTCTGCTTCATCCCTGGCGAAGGAAGTGCTAAGTGACCGCTGGTTTCCACCCCCTGCACCCTCCCAGCCTCCTCTCCTCTTTCCTTCTTTTTCGAGGTGGACGAACATGAGGACTCTTACCTCGCAATTAGCACTAGGCCTGGGCCAGCTCTTTGCTTTCTGGGCTGGTCCACACTGTTCAGAGCAGCTGCTCATTTTGTCTCAGGAAACAAAGGAGAAAGGAACTCGGAGGTTTGTCTGGCTCCAGGGAGGAAGGGAGGGAGGAGAGCTTAGAGCCTTCTCAGACGGAAGCCCAGCTCTCAGCCCTAGTGACGAGAGCTGGCTTTATTCTGTCCAGTTTTGGTCTGAAGAGTAGTTTGGGGCTTCTGTCTCTGCCTGGCCTTCACAGGGCATCGGGGATCAACCAGGCTTTGTTGGGTTAATCAGCCCACCAGGGACGGGAGCAGAGGTGGTTGATGCAAGACCTTTCCAGGCAAGGGGAGAGCCCACCTCTCGGGACTTGGCGTCTCGGGGCCCTGGATGCCCTGTTGCCCCCAGCCCCACCCCTGCCCCTCCCCAGGATTGCATGTGCTTAGCACAGAGATGCACCGGACGGAGTCAGGGCAGCTGCAAGCCCACAGAGCCCCTGATTCTTCAGAACCCAGGAGGGACGAGCCTATGATAAGTGGGAGGGTGTGGGCTCTGGATCCTTCCCTGTGGCTCTCTAAGGGTGCTGCAGTCAGGCTTGCCCCCAGTCCTAAACCTGTCCCCCTCTGTCTCCTGGCCTCCGGGTTTCAGAGCAAGTCTGTGCTGATAGCTTCAAGATGTGCTGAGACCCTGAGTTGGCCTCCAGTATCCGTCCCACGTCTTCCTTGGCGTGTGGCAGCGGCTGTGCGCACTTGACTTGCAGCAGCTTACAAGGAGGCACTGATTATCTTGGGTGGGAGGGAAGATAGTCCTCAGCCGGGAAGGGATGCTAGGCCTGACCTCGGTTTCCTGCAAGGCCTGGTGGGTATGAGTGGTGTCCCTTACCTGGCGCTCCACGACATCTGTGCGTTTATCCGTTCTGTTCACTTAACCAAATGCAGCAACGCCAACCTTGTGTTTCCAGGGAAAGCTGCCCGTGCTACTGCTTGGCCGATCCTCGGAGCTGCGGCCCGGAGAGTTTGTGGTTGCCATTGGAAGCCCGTTTTCCCTTCAGAACACTGTCACCACTGGGATTGTCAGCACCACCCAGCGAGGCGGCAAAGAGCTGGGGCTCCGGAACTCGGACATGGACTACATCCAGACAGACGCCATCATCAACGTGAGCCCTCTCCGCTGCAGGGTCGGGTGGGCTTTTGGAAAGCTGGGCTGGGCTTAGGAACCAGGGCTGGAGTCAGGATCCTCAAGGTGCTTTCAAGGATCCCCTACAGCAGATGAGGCAGAGGGCTGGTCCTCAGCCTCTTGGCAATCTCCGGGGACTCCTGTGACGGGAACTTGAGATTTGCCAAAGTTTGCAGCCCGGAGGAGCTCTCCGTGCCCCCTGCCGCCCTGCCCCAGGGCCAGCCACCCCTGGCTGGAGCTGCTTGTTCAACTTTGTGGCAGGAGGGATGCTCACCTCAGCACAGGCTCTGTAGCCCCGAGAGGAGTCAAGGATTATCACACACAATCTCATCAATGGGATCTTTTTCAAGTCACATTTTTCCACTTCAGCTGTTTCCCTATAGGATTAACGTTTCTAAAAAGCATTTTCCCCTACATCTATCTAATAAATAAGAAACACAGCGTGTCTTGTGCACTCGCTACGTCTGGTAGGCTTTATTCCCAAACTTTCTTGTGATCTTCGTGAAGTAATGGAAATAGAGCAAGCCATGTGGATTTCCAGGCCAAGCAGCAAAGTAGGGGGTCACATAGATGTAGGGGGGGTGGTTTTGAAGATTTGAAATACTGTGATACTGGAGCAAGTGGGCAGCCAGCCTATTGCCAAGACAAGGAAGATGTGTTGGGTGTTTGGGGAATTTGTAGTTGGCCTTTGGGAATTTGTAGTTGGCAAAAAAAAAAAAAAAAAAATTCTATCCATCTCTCTACCTATCTGTCTATACCTATATATATATCCCCTTTATGGCACATCTAAAACTTTCTGAAAATTGTTTAAGGTCCTTTTTTCCCCAGCAAAATACTAGGTAGACAGGAACAAAACTCCGGCAAGAACTTGCACTCAGGGACCTGCCAGGCAGAGAACTAGATTGGACCATGTAATGACATAAACTCATAACCTTTTCGTTTTTGCTTAATTTCAGTATGGAAACTCCGGAGGCCCATTAGTAAACCTGGTAAGGCCTTTTAAAAATCTATGTACATGTCTTTTTCTTCCTTTTGGTTTCTTTTCACACATGAACTTGCCAAAGCACATTATCTAATTCTTTTAAAGTGAAATCTGTGACTGTACTGTACCTTGCAAATTACTCTTCTTATCTTTTCTGCAAAGAGTAAGGCATGATGGAGTTTGGATTGGAACTGCTATGCCAGCAGACATGCTTATGTTTCAAAGTTACAAGTAAAGGCATTGGAATTCAGGTCCAATCCAGGAGTGGTTAAAGGAGTGGGTCTTTATTTTGAGGGTGTCAGCAGTTCTGGCCTGTCCCTTTGCTGCCTAAGGAGCTGGCGTGGCTCATCCACAGGGTTTGTCTTGGCCAGGGGCCCTCCTCTAAGACCAGGCTGGAATGAGGAGTTACCCCACTCACAAAGATGTCACCTAAGTTTATATTTTATTTAGGCAAAAAAGGGAAGCCTTAGAATCAGACAGTCAGAGCCAGGGTGCAGCTCAGGGTCACCCATCCCAACTCTCATTTACAGGTGATGAACTCGAGGCCTTGTTTAGCAAAGTGCAGGATGGCAGTGCCTTCTTGAGGTCCCTCTGAGTCGGGGACTGAATTCTCAGCGCTGCGGGAAATGTGCAAGAAGTGACTTAAACTCTCCTGGCAGTTTTCCGTTCTAAGTCCGAGTTGAACGACCCTTTAACAATAGTGTTCAGAATAATGGTTGGATGGTGTGAGGCAAGACTGTTATACCAGGATTGTTTCCTATGGTGTGGCGTTCACTGAACTGTGAATTTATCTTGAATTGAAGCACACCTGGTAGACTGGCTTCCTCCATGATTTAAAGCTAGTCTGTGACAAGCAGAGGCAGTGAGATGCGATTGTGAGCCCTCTGCCTCCCCCAAGTGCCCCGGAGTCAGCTCGGAGGTGAGGCTTTGTTTTCCTGACGATGAAGTCCGTCCGCCCTAAGCGCTAAGGTTGTTTCTCCCTGACGTCAGCAGAGGAATCTTAAGGTCACTGGAAATGGGGGAGGCAGGAAGGTGTGGACAGCCATCTAAAGGACTCTGGGGTTTTGGGAAACGTATTCCATGCCAAAGGAGCAAATGTGCATTTTGAAACTGTCTGTTGTGTCTGTTGCTGTGCTTTCGGCGTGGTGATCACTCAGCTCTGAGTCGAGTGGGTGTCGATTCTTCCGTTGCTGAGATTGGCTTACGCTGCCCAAGTCAGGCCTCTCCCTCTACGACCCAGAAGCCCCCTCCCTCCAGCTCCCCCCACCTCACACATTTCTCTGAAGAAGCTCCAAGGCTCCTTTCTTGCAAATTCTCCACTCTCTATCGGTGCGTATCTTCAGGTGAACCTTCACGGATTCAGTAAGCTGTTTCCATCTTGCTTTTCAGGATGGTGAAGTGATTGGAATTAACACACTGAAAGTGACAGCTGGTATCTCCTTTGCAATTCCATCTGATAAGATTAAAAAGTTCCTAACGGAATCCCACGACCGACAAGCCAAAGGTAGAGCAAGTGCCCCGCGGGGACTTGGGTCGGGGAAAATGACACCCTGAGGGTCAGAAGGGAAAGGAACACACGCTATTAAGCCCGTGGTATTAGGTCATAGGTGTTGGACTATTTTCAACCTATGATCATGAATGTGTCATATGGTTCAATCTGGTATGTACCGGGCATGATCCTGGGTGATTTCTGTACATCATTTCACTTCGTTATTCATTATGTCATTTAATTCCTTTGCGTGATCAGGTGGGAATTATTAGTCCCATCTTACGGATGAGAAAACTGAGATTCATGGAGCTCATTCATTCCACAAATGTTTATTGACCCTTCTTCTCGAGTCAGGCTGGGGGTTTGAGGCTCAACAGGGTCCCTTGCAGGTGTGATGTTTACCTTCTACCTGGGGAAGAGAGGAGGCAGGTAGGATCCCAGTCAGGATTTGAACCACAAGCCGAGCGTATGCCCCTATGGTCCTGACTCTACACAGCAAACTGAGGGATTGAACCCCATGGCTCGTGGTGTACCCGGCACAGCCGCCAACTGGGCTGACCTTCTGTTGTCCTTTCCAGGCAAAGCCATCACCAAGAAGAAGTATATTGGCATCCGAATGATGTCACTGACATCCAGGTGGGTAACAGAATGTCTGTGTCTGTCTGTGTCTTAAATTTAAAACAAACCTGAACTTCAGAAGACTCTCACTGGCACCCCTAAAAGGGAAGCCTTACTCTGCTTCAAGACAGCTCAGTTTCTGGTTAAAGTTAAGTAACGTTAGGAAAGAGAGAGGGCCGTTAGCCTTGGCCTCTTGTTTTATCCTTCATGTTTGTTTCTGGGTTCTGAGCAGGCCCTTCCTTCTGGAAGATTCCATTCTTCTTGGAAGGCAGGCCTGAAGAGCCGGGTGTTTGTCACTCCCCCATGCCTTCCTTTCACCACTTGCTCTGTTGAAACTCACATTCCAGGAGTGCCCCGAACACCTCCCTCAGCCCCAGAGCGCCCTGCCTTTCCTCAGCTCTGCCGCCTGTGGCCTGAGGCTCCTGGAATGCCCGTCAGGCCCAGCATGACTGATGGGCTTGTTTTTCCCGAGCTGGTGGAAGTTGTGGTATGTGGCTGCCAGACTCATAACGTACTGGTATTTTAACCTTGATGAAAAAATCTGGTGTAATCGTAGGAGCCCTGGTACCTAAGGGCTCGCTTGAAACTCTTGTAGGTAAAGTTGGCAAGGAGCAGCACATATTGATATAAATATTAATGTATTAATTATTGTGGTTAATTAGCTATTAATTGTGAACACACGACTATAGTTTAGACACATGTAATAAATGGTGGTACCTTTCTCAGCTGGCTTGCCAAGACTAAAACGTGCATCAGGTCTTGTTTGGGAACTCTGAGAGATGAAGGCGTAAGGAAGGAGTACGGGCCCTGGGGTCCAGCTTCCTGGGTTCTTGTCCCAGCTCTACTGTTTCCTGGCTTGTGACCTTGGGATGACTTGACCCCTGAGTGCCTCAGTTTCCTCCTCTGCGGAATGAGGATAACTGTGCAGGCAGGTTGGTATGTGGTGAGGACTTAGTGATTTCATGCGTATCAAAGCTTGAATGAACGGGTGGTGGCAGTGGTCACTAGCCATGGTGACCCCGCCCACTATTTATCACGTGCTTGGCACTGGGCCAGGTGCTGGACCTAGATGGTCTTATCCCTGTTTTACAGGTGAGAAAACTAAGGCACAGAGAGGTTAAGCAACTGCCCTAGATCACACAGTCAGGAAGCGGCAGAGCTGGGGCTCCAAAGCAGGCCGACCACTATATTGTACTGACTCCTCAAGTGGTAGCTACTATCAATTAATAATAATAATGATAAAACACTTCCCTTGCTGTTATCCAGTAACTCTAGGAAATAGGCAATTTGAAGCAGATTCAAAATCCCTGGAGGAATTTTACGTTAGAATCAGGGAAGGAGGAGAAGCCGGGCAGGAGCCCCGTTGTTACCTAACAGTAATACAGGTATGTTTGTCCTGAGCAGCAAAGCCAAAGAGCTGAAGGATCGCCACCGAGACTTCCCAGATGTGCTTTCAGGAGCGTATATTATCGAAGTAATTCCTGATACCCCCGCAGAAGCGTGAGTTAGAATTATTTTCCCTTTTCCTAATATCCTTGTGTTTCCTGAAGGTAGGGGGCAAGGGGCAGGGGTCTGTTGTTTTCGTATCAGCTCAGGTGATTGTGAGAATCCTTGACAAAACGGTTGGACATCCTTGGTCGACTGCCAGTCAGGACTTCCAGCCTGGTTCAGCTCAGGACTCGGCAGCAAAAGGTTGCTTCCTGCCTTCAAAAGTCCTCTTGAGGAGGGGCATCAGATGGAAAGAGTGACGTCGGACTTGTTACGAGTCTCCAGAACAGGCCTGGCTGGGGAAAGAGGCTTGAAGGAGCAAAATGTCCTGGAGACCTCGGGCAGAGGTCCTGTCCTAGGCTGCTGGATGCATCTCCTCCTGAAGCCTTCGCTAATGATGTCTGTTATCAGTCAGGCCGTACTTATCCACACCTCTAGAAAAATAACCCAGGGGACGTCAAAATAACATGAAAAGAAGTAGGTCAACTAACAATCAGGGTCTGTTACCTGTATCGACGAAATATCCAGAGAGAGGTCTAGACCAGGGAGGGGCCAGCACCCTGTTTCCTGGGAACCAGATCTGGAAGAATCGATTTTGCATTTTTAAGTGGTTGAAAAAATTTAAATGAGAACAGTATTTTAGGACACGTGAAAGTGATGCGAAATTCAAATTCCAGTGTTATGTAAATAAAGTTTTACTGGGTCACGGCCATGCCCAATAGATTATATATTGTCTATGGTGGCTTTTGGACTCCTACGGCAGGGTTGAGTTGTTGTGATGGAGACCATCTGGCCTGCAAAGCCTAAAATATTTCCTATCTGGCCATGTACAGAAAAAGTTCGCTGACTCCTGTGCTAGACCATTAAGAACCATAACCGCTTATTGGACACTGTCATATAGAAGAGCTACAGTCCCAGCAACAGCACAAAGCAGGTGTCTCACAGTACAGCCATCAACTCATCCCCGTAGGAGCTGCCCTCTGAGTTGTAACACCCATTACAAGCAAGTTGGCCACGGTCCTGGTACATGGTAGATGGTACATCCTCGTCTCCTTTGGGGTCCATCTATGATAAGATCATACAAGTGCTGGTAGGCATTTCTACAATGGACATGATTGATGATGTGGCCTAAAAACCTCAAAAGGAAATAATGCAACCCATTGGTTTAAGCCAGTCTCACATAAGTTCATTATTACCCCACCCTGGTTGCTCTGGGCTTTTAGGTCCTAAACTGTGCCTCTGTCGATGTAAAGTTGATCACCTTTCGTGGCAGTTAGGCCAGGAGGAATGGAAACATTACAGTCGCATTTCCCTTTGTGTTGCAGTGGTGGGCTCAAGGAAAATGATGTCATCATTAGCATCAATGGACAGTCAGTGATCTCCGCCAACGACGTCAGCGACGTCATCAAGAAGGAAAGCACCCTGAACATGGTTGTCCGCAGGGGCAATGAAGACATTATGATCACCGTGATTCCCGAAGAAATCGACCCGTAGGCAGAGGCATGAGCTGGACTTCATGTTTCCCTTAAAGACTCTCCAGTGGACGATGCATGATGACTCTGGGCTGGTGGCACTGGATGCCCAAGACTTTTGACCGCCATGTTGCTTGTTCAGCAGAAACACTGGCCAGCAGAATCCTTCTTGACAGGTCGTAGGCAAAGCCAGTGTAACGTTGTAAACCCGCAGGCAGAAGCTCACCCTTCTGTATCGTATGTACGCAGCGCGCTTTTTCTTGCCAGCTTGGACTGCTCCTGCTTGGACAGTCAACGTTTGTCTCCTTCTTTAACCGAGTCATCATCTTAGTCTAGCTAAGCCTGTTGCTATAATGTGTAGGTAAGAGGAAGGTCCCATGGGAGCCAGGATGGTACCAGGCGTGCTTATGCTTTCCTCCTAGTCAGCATCCAGAGGAGGGAGATGCCGAGACCACGGGAGGGTGAACGCTGGCTTCCAAAATGGCCAAAGTCGCCTCCTTTAGGAACCTCTTCAGAACTGGGAGCACAGTGACTTGGAGTTTGAGCTATTAAAATACTTCTTCATACTTTGCTTTCTGGCGTCCTTCTTTGCTGGGAACGGCTGGTTGGAGTCTCTTTGAACTGATTATAATGTCAACGGCCTGCTCATTACATCACGTTTTCCGTGCTGATTGAGCTTGAGGCCGCACCAGTTATTTCAAAATCATCCCGGGGGTTTACCAGTGCTGTGAACACTGTGCCTGGCCACCCTGGCTTCGTGAAAGAGACCTGAGGTCAGTTGCCCTTGAACCTGGAGCTTTTCAAACTAAAGAGAGGCTGTTAACTCCACACACCGTGCAATAAGTCAGCAAAGATTTTCTGGACCTCTGCTGTGTGCCAGACAAGGCACAGGGCCGAGGGTAGAGGGGTGAATGCAGAGTGGGACCCCAGAGCTTCCGTTGAGAAACTAGGTCTCTTTCTGAAAGGGAGATGGTTCAGGAGACCAGGATGCGACCCGAGAACAGTCCTGAGTCTTTAGAAGGCACAGGTTGAAGCTGATTCCAGCTGTCTGGGGCTCTGAAATAGATCTTAAACCTTGTGGGGTTTGGAGCAGGGCTCCCCTCGATGTGTCCTTGAACAGATGCGGCCTTAAGCAGCTGTGGGCACGTTTAGCTCCATGAAAGCTTCCAGGAGTTTGGGAAGCTGGACCCATGAATATGGCGGCCAAACTTCAGCTTGGAAGTTTGCACAGGCCTGAGTGCGGGGAAGCGCCCACCGCAGAGGACCCTCCTTACACCCGGAGCAGAGCCTGAAGGCTTTCTAAGTGTCAGCAGTCAAGGGGGGGGCCTTGGACAGGAGGGAGGTTCAGCTCTGTAGACTGAGAGCTTAATCCTTCCTCGACCACGAGATCTCTATGAGCAATTCGTAACTGGAGAGGCTGTGGAAGGTAAAAGGCCGCAGCGAAATGGAGGCGCAGCAAAGCCAAGCCCTCATCAGTACTGACGCTCGGCAGCCGAGCAGCTTGTGCCCTGTTGAGCGCAGTGCGTCCCTCTGCTCTCTGCTTGGATGTCCTTGTAGAGTCAGGAAGGAGCCAGTAAACGCTTTCCCTCCTGGCATGGGCTTTGCGTTCCCCTGCCTCCTCATTAAAGGTGGTGACTCAGAGAATGGCCTGTGGCTTCAGGGGTTCATCCTCAGATGTTTTGCCCGTGGGCCTGCTCCTCTGGTGGTCCCCGTTGCCGAGGTGCTGCCACAGGTGGGGAGGACGTGCTGGGTGGCATTGAGGTCAGAGCCTGCCCGGTCCCCAGCCCATCTATCTTCGGGCTGTCGTCCACTCGGGAGATCACAGAGGGTTCCTCTGGAAGGAATCGGCCTGGCGACCGATGGGCCTGAATTGTCTGTAAACACTCAGCAATATCTCCCGAAGATCCACAGGGCTGTGGGTGGGGTTGGAGTTTGGCCTGCATATGTTTGGTCCGTAGGCCCACATACAAGGCTGCAGAAAGAACCGCTTGGCACGCTGTAGGCACATGATGTGTTTGGTCACAAGGCTGCACTGGCCTGTGGGGCCCTGTGTCCTGTGGGAGCTGCTCATCCTAGCACCCCATACTCATCCTTTAAGCTTTCACAAGACTACTCAGAACAGATATTTCTTTTTCTTCCTTTGGGCTGTGATGGAGGTTTTTGCAGCCCGAATTAGCCTTAAAACCTGGGAGGCAGAGCTGAGTTGAAAGAGCATGGCTTTCGAAGTTAGATGGACTTGGGTTCACTCTACTGTCTACATTGTACTGGCTGTGTGACATTTGAAGAGTTACCTAACCTCTCTGTGCCTGTTTCCCATCTGTAAGATGGGGATAATAATAATACTTCCTATGGCTGTTGTGGGGATTAAATGAAGTAATACATGGCACACAGTAAGCACTCAATAAATACTAGCGACATATATGTTAACTGTCTTTGAGCCTCAGTTTCCCCCTGTGTAAAATGTGGAACAATAATAATGTCCCCCTTGTACTGGAGTTGTGAGGGTTAACCATGATGGCACGTGCCACTAGGTCAATACAGCTGCTAGTGTTTTTGTTGGTATTAGCCTGCCGTTGTTCTGGTCTTTAATGACACTCACAGTAGCAGACGTCTGTGGGATGCTTGCTGTTAACAGACACCATGCTGAGCATCTTACATTTATTAGCTAGGAGTTCAATCCTCAGGTCAGCCCCGAGGTGGCTGCCACATTCATCCCCTTTGACAGGTAGAGAAACGGCTCTTCAGAAATTAGGCATCTTGATCAAGCCACAGAGCTAATAAGCGGGAGCTGTGATTTAAGCCCAGGAGGTCTGAGTTCATGGCTTTTGTACGGTGCCACCCGGCCCGTCTTTACCTTCTTGGGACCAAGGCTTCTGGCCCTTTCATCTCTGTGTAGTCTAGGTCCATCACCACTTCTAGAAGGTGGTCATGGGGACGTGCGGACTCAGCCCCCTGCTGGGTTGATGACTCATCCTGGCCCTTTCAGGTCTCTCAACAGCCCCATTGGCTGGCAGATCAGCAGCTACCGCTCTTCTCTGTCTCCTGCAAAGCTTCCTCCGCTCACCCACACATCTTCCAATCTCGGCCCCCCGGCTCCAGTCCTCTGCTTCCAGCTTTTGCGAAACGTCAAGCGACGCTGCCAATCACGGGGGCTGGATTTCGCCAGCACATTTGCGTCACTTGCCGGTCCCCATCCAGCCCTGAGGGATGCTTTACGAGATGCTCCGGCCAGGAGACGCTCTGAGTGCAAGAGTTCCTTTGCTGTGCTTTCCGGGCCCAGCTGAGTGGGTGTCATGCCAACAGCTCTGTACAGGGTCACGCTCTTTTCTGTGTGAAAATTTGGAAGAATGCCCATGTCTGGTGGACGGGGTGAAGGGCAGTGTGTGTTTACGAGAACTCGCTCAGTGCTTGTCTCCACCTGGTTAATGCTTTAGACAGGCCCGAGCCTCCGACAGTGGTGCTTTGATTGGCCGGCAAGGGTGCTGGGCCCATTTTGGTAAATGCCACTCAAGTCAGGGCCGGGCTCGCTGAGGTTGTGCGGAAGGGGGCCCGTGTCTGGGCGAGTGGGCCGGTGCGGGTTCCGGGTTATGGCAAAAGCTGCCTTCTCCTCTGAAGGTGGTTATAGGTAGGTCAGGGGTATGGCAGCACCAGGGTGGCTTAGTGCCACGATGGCAAATAGGTTTCTACTGGGTCCTCCGGGCTGAGCTGGTTGTAAGACTCAGCGCAAAGGTGTTTTAAAACAAAGGTGTTTAAAAGCCATGTTCACATGCCACTGCCCACCTCTCCTGCAGGGACCCCACATGGTTCTAAAGAACTGTCACCATAATTGGCCTATGGGATGTGACTGTTGGCCACCTGGATATGAGGGGACCATCAGGATACTCACTTGAAAAGCCACCCCTGTCTTGAAACAAGTATTGTTGGTGACATTTCTGAGCATGTGTCCCCCCGCACCCCCAGGATGCACTGAGCCACAGCTCACAGGAAGGAGTCGGCCTGCCAAGCACAAGGCCCGTTCCTGGAATTAAACAGTGCCCACGTGTAGGCGCCCACATCAGAAGGGCCATGGTCTTTGCAGGAGACCTTGGGCCTAGCTACCTGGGCCTCCAAACCCATCTGTGTCCTGCTTCTGGGGCCCAGCTGGGCTGAGTCGCTGCTGTCCGCACTGGCTCCCACCCGGAGCCAATGGTCCTCTGGTATTTCCATCAAAATATGGGTGGAGGGGCTTCCCTGGTGGCGCAGCGGTTGAGAGTCCGCCTGCCGATGTAGGGGACACGGGTTCATGCCCCGTTCCGGGAGGATCCCACATGCTGCGGAGCAGCTGGGCCCCTGAGCCATGGCCGCTGAGCCTGCGCGTCCGGAGCCTGTGCTCCGCAACGGGAGAGGCCACAGCAGTGAGAGAGCCGCGTAACGCAAAAATAAATAAATAAATAAATATGGGTGGAGCATGTAAAGAGCAGAGGCCTTTCTGCCATTAGGCAGCTGTTTTATTTAGAACTTTAAAAGCTGCCTCCGTGTGGTGCCTGCCAAGAATCAGCAAACATCAAATGAAATAAACCCTAACAAATGCATTATTAGTTAAAAAACTAAAAATGAAAACTGGTTCAAATGATTTATGAAAATAGTATTCTGTTACATGTGTCTCACTGGGTCAGGTAAGCTTTTGTACATGCACTGCCTGATCCTCTTTCACCCCATCTCCTCTTCCTCCTCCACCACCATTGTAGGATCCCCATATTGCTGATGAGGATAGTGAGGCACAGAGCAGTTAAGTAACCAGCCTGAAGTCACACAGCAAGAAGGAAGGTAAACCTGCTTCATCGGAACTCAAGTGCCTGGCTTCAAGCCCTCTCTCTCTTTTTTTCTTTTTTTTTTTAAACATCTTTATTGGAGTATAATTGCTTTACAATGGTGTGTTAGTTTCTGCTTTATAACAAAGTGAATCAGTTATACATATGCATATGTCCCCATATCTCTTCCCTCTTGCGTCTCCCTCCCTCCCACCCTCCCTATCCTACCCCTCTAGGTGGTCACAAAGCACCGAGCTGATCTCCCTGTGCTATGTGGCTGCTTCCCACTAGCTATCTATTTTACGTTTGGTAGTGTATATATGTCCATGCCACTCTCTCACTTTGCTCCAGCTTACCCTTCCCCCTCCCCGTATCCTCAAGTCCATTCTCTAGTAGGTCTGCGTCTTTATTCCCGTCTTGCCCCGAGGTTCTTCATGACCTTTTCTTTTTTTTTTTTTAGATTCCATATCTATGTGTTAGCATACGGTATTTGTTTTTCTCTTTCTGGCTTACTTCACTCTGTATGACAGACTCTAGGTCCATCCACCTCACTACAGATAACTCAATTTCGTTTCTGAGTAATATTCCATTGTATATATGTGCCACATCTTCTTTATCCATCCATCTGTCGAAGCAACTTAGGTTGCTTCCATGTCCTGGCTATTGTAAATAGAGCTGCAGTGAACATTGTGGTTCATGATTCTTTTTGAATTATGGTTTTCTCAGGGTATATGCCCAGTACTGGGATTGCTGGGTCGTATGGTAGTTCTATTTGTAGTTTTTAAAGGAACCTCCATACTGTTCTCCATAGTGGCTGTATCAATTTACATTCCCACCAACAGTGCAAGAGGGTTCCCTTTACTCCACACCCTCTCCAGCATTTATTGTTTGTAGATTTTTTGATGATGACCATTCTGACTGGTATGAGGTGATACCTCATTGTAGTTTTGATTTGCATTTCTCTAATGATGTTGAGCATTCTTTCATGTGTTTGTTGGCAATCTGTATATCTTCTTTGGAGAAATGTCTATTTAGGTCTTCTGCCCATTTTTGGATTGGGTTTTTTTTTTTTTTTTTTTTTTTTTGCGGTACGCTGGCCTCTCACTGTTGTGACCTCTCCCGTTGCGGAGCACAGGCTCCGGACGCACAGGCTTAGCGACCATGGCTCACAGGCCCAGCCGCTCCGCGGCATGTGGGATCCTCCCGGACCGGGTCACAAACCCGTGTCCCCTGCATCGGCAGGCGGACTCTCAACCACCGCGCCACCAGGGAAGCCCGGTTGTTTGTTGTTTTGATATTGGGCTGCGTGAGCTTCAAGCCCTCCCTTAAGCACTCGGCCATTATCCCCTTTGCCTGATGCTGCCCAGTGACATTTGTAACTGAAGACCCACATTTCCAGGGTGGTATAATTTTCACTTGACCCATCTCTGAAGCAGTAATGATGTTAGTGGCTGTTTTGTGAGAATGACTTTGCAAAACGGGAAAGCTCACATGGTTTCATGGGCATCGCCCCCCAGAAAGGGTCATAAATGCTGTGGGCAGTAAGGGAGAGCCCGAGGCACACCTGTCTCGCGTTCGTTCACTGATAATCCGGGCATCATCTCCCAGCTGCCTGTCTGCCTTCGTGCCTTTTCCATTGTGCTGTCTTCTGATGAGTCATTAGATCTGGAACACAAAGTCTGAAACCATACCCAGGGTAAGCAGTGTGCTTCATCTTTGAAGGCCTGGCACTGACGCTGAGCCCAAAGAACACATCCTAAAACCTCCAGGAAGAGAAGATCAGTAAAACACTTGCACTGACCTCAAACTTCATAAAAAATCCTGACAACCAAGAACCCTCAACATTTAAAAAAAAAATAATTTTATTGAAGTATAGTTGATTTACAATGTTGGGTTAAATTCTGCTGTACAGCAAAGTGAGTCAGTGATACGTATATATACATTCTTTTTCATTAGAATCCTCAACATTTTTAGCTGTTTTCTGCTTTATCATCCTTGCCCTTTCCCTCATAAGTTAATTACACTGACATTTAATGACTGAAATTGAGAAAGGTGGAGTAGGTATGAAAGAGTCTGAGCTGCTCTCCTGTACTAATGAAAGTAGATCAAAGTGAATGGGGGTTTCGAGGGAGTGTCCTCTCAAGACAGGGCAGCTGAGGTGGGGGCTTACCACATCAGTTTCTACTTTTAATCTTGGTCACGCACCCATTCCTGCGACCTTTTATGCAGTGCTGTTTCTGTGCCCTGCGTTGCTCAGGCTCTACAGCCACCATCCCGGGGAATTCTGATGGCACCCTAGTCAACCTTGCTGCCTCCCTTTTGACGGGAGGAAACTGAAGCTCAGAGGGGCAACGTTCCTCACTGGATGACACACTAAAGTCAGAGCAGAGGGTCGAAACCAGGCTTTTTGCCTCCTGAACCCGTGTGCTGGCTCTCATGGCGGCAGCCCCAGAGCATCTTCCGTACTGGCTGGCTTAGTGGTCTGGAGCCCCACACCCAGTCCCTATCCTGGATTTGGGTGGGAAAAGGGGTAAACATTTGTCAGCACAGCTTTCTCACCAGTCAAATTACTTTAAGCTGAAAAGCCACAAAGAGTGAAAGCAAAAGCATCTAGAAAGAAAAATTACGTCCACACGAAAACCGGCACACGGAGGTTTTAGCAGCTTTATTCATAATTGCCAAGACTTAGAAGCAACCAAGGTGTTCTTCGGTAGTTGAATGAATAAGTAAACATCCAGGCAATGGAATATGACCCAATGCTAAAAAGAAATGAGCTATCAAACCCTGAAAACTTTAAATGCTTATTTAAATCAAACTTTAAATGCTTATTACTGAGTGAAAGAAGCCAATTTGCAAAGGCTACTTACCGCATGATTTCAACCATGTGACATTCTGGGAAAGGCAAAACAATGGAGACGGTAAAAATAAAAATCAGTGGCTTCCAGGAGTTAGGGGGGAGACGGATGAATGGGTGAAGCATAGAGCATTTTTAGGGCAATGAAACTATTCTGTATGATGCTATAATGATGGACACATACATTCGTCCAAGCTCATAGAATGTACGACACAGAGTAAACCCTAGTGCAAACTGAGAACTCTGGGTGATAAGGATGTGTCTTGTAGGTTCACCAGCTGTAACGAACGTACCGTCGGGAGGGGGGGATGGTGATGGGGGAGCCTGTGGGTGGGGTGGGGCAAGGGGTGTAGGCGAATTTCACTTCCTCCTCGATTTTGCTGCCAACCTAAAACTGCTCTCAAAAATAGTCTATTAATTAAAGTTTAAAAACAAACATCTGAACGAGATGAACTCACCATCAAGCCCTAGAGCTAAACGAAGCACCTGCCTGATCCAGAAAGTGACTTCAGATTCTGCTCCCCCACACTGGCTTCCAGCAGTGGCCCCGTTCTGCTTCCTTTTTGTTTTTTGTTTTTGTGGTACGCGGGCCTCTCACTGTTGTGGCCTCTCCTGTTGCGGAGCACAGCCTCCGGACGCGCAGGCTCAGCGGCCATGGCTCACGGGCCCAGCCGCTCCGTGGCATGTGGGATCTTCCCGGACTGGGGCACGAACCTGTGTCCACTGCATTGGCAGGCGGACTCTCAACCACTGTGCCACCAGGGAAGCCCGCGTTCTGCTTCCTTTGGCCCAGACTGCAGATCCAAGACAGGCGTTCTGGGCAAAGGTGAGAGGAGGGTGCCTTTTAGAGCCTCCCAAGGAAGAGATTCCCCAGCAGGCTCAAGCCTGCTGAGTTATCCCTGAAAATAAAAGTGAAAACCCCAATCGCAGGTGCTGGGAGTGTCGCTGCTGGCCCCCACGTGGCTCCCACGTAGCTCCAAGCCCGGTTCCTTGCAACCTGCTCTGCCAGGGCTTCCCGACGCGTCCTTTGTCTGCGACAGAAACACATGTTCTGATGGGAGAAAGTCTGTTCTTGACTAATAAGGCCGGGGGCAGGGGGGACGTTGTGCCTTGCACTGGGAGCTCTGTGAGGTGCGCCAGGCAGACTGCTTCTGTGTGCGTTTCTACCCCCGGGTGCCACCCTCTCCTGTGGCAGTCACCTGTCCTTGTGACAAAATCCCTCAGAGCCCAATCAGGACCGGAGGCTTTTGATGACCACGGCTGCCTCTACTCCATGAAGCCACCATCACCTCCCTCCTGGGCTCTCGGGCAGTGCCTATGGCCTCTTGCATTGTCTACCCGCCCCAGGTGCCCCTGCCCGGCTACTGTGCTCTCTTCCCTCCATGAATGCCCCTGCCAAGCCCCTTTAGGAGTGTTGGGCTATTAGGTCTGGGACCACCTGGTCCCTGCTCAGACAGGGCTCCTCTCCTCCTCCCAGATCATTTTATAACCTCCTCTCTACCTATGAAGCAGGCATATCACATCTAAGCTCCAGACCCCTAAACTATTCATTACTCGCCTGGGAGAGGAGAAAAGGTCCCATTTAACATCACAGCTGGGATGACGGGGTAGGTGTGTCCACTAGGGGGTGAACTGACCTCATGAAAGTCCAGGGAGTTGTCAGAGGACTTGGCTGTGAAAGGGAAGGGTGCCTGGAGGAAGCAACCAGAAGGACCAGCCGGCGATCCTGGGGGCAGGAGTGGGCAGCTTCCCCCAGCCATGACTGGGCAGCATCGCCAGGCCTAGGGGGGCAGCTCTGACGCCCCCGGTTCCCTTCTGTGATCCAGACACAGCAGCCCCCTTCTCTTCTGTGTGAGCACACACCGATCTCATTTACTTGTCTGCTTGTTTATTATTTGTTTCTCCTGCTAAAATATTAATACAAGCCCCCTGACAGCAAGGACCTTACGTACAGCCTCTCCAGTGGGGCCAGGAGTAGGAAAGGAACAGCTGAGGAATAACGAAAAAATGAGCTGCAGTAGAAAAATGTCCGCCACACCCTCAGGCATTTGCTGTGTCCCTCCTGGCCAATGGGGAGCATCCTGCTGCCTCTGGCTTCCCGTACTTTGAAATTTGGGACAGTTAGACCTAAGGGGCAGGGGAGTACCTCTGGGAACACCTCTCTGATCTCCAGTTTGGGTAGCTGGTTTCCTCTCCTGCTGTATTTATCTCCTCTGGTCATAGCTCTCCTTACTTCTAAGCATCTCTCCCATTTTTGAAGATCAGCTGGACTTAGTGTCCCCAGTGGCACTGGGCTGTGACCTGGTGTAACCTGCTGTGTATCTGTTCACAGTGATACACCTGGTCTGAGGATCCCCTCCACCCTGGGTACCTGACCCCCAGACCCACCCAGAGCTGAGCCTGGGAACCTGCATGCTAACAGGCCCTGTAGCTGAGAAACCCTGCCTGGGAGATCAGATCTGTTTCCACCTCATGCTGGGCCCTCTTCCTCCCAGCAAGAAATACTGGGACGGAGGTGATAAGTTGGTCTTCTCCAGGGTGGCAAATTGTCAGGCTGAGGACATTTATTTACAGCCGTTTCTGCCCTCCTCTTTTCCCGCACCCACTGGGCCTCCAGGCCTCTCCCATCACTCATGTTTTCTCAGGCTCTGATGTGAGTTACTTACTCCTTGCAGAGATGCTGAGCGAGTGATTCACACTCTGGACCTTTTGAGGCTTCCCTATTGTTAAAGGTTGAGGCTGCTGGGGTTCCGGACAGTGAGTAGGGGGGAGACAGGGGGCTGTCAAGCATGATGGCTCCAGCCCAACGTGAGGCAGAGGCGGGAACTGAGCAGAACTGGGTCAGAGTCCACCCGCTGCTGGGTGCACAGCCTGGAAAGTGCATTTCAGGCCATGTCCCAGGTGATGTTGGAAGTTATTTAGTCTCTTGGGGCCTCAGTTTGTTCCTGTCTCTGTCTCTCAGTATAGCAAGCACCCATCTTCCATTGAACCAGGTTTAATAACTGCTCCCACTTTGCTATATTTGCTTTTTTACAAATAAAAAGGAGATGCCTTACAAACACATTGGAACTTCCCTTTGACCACCTTTGCCCAACCCCATCCTTCCTGCCTCCTCACCCCAGGGGCAACTGTTGTTATTAATTTGATGTGTCACTTTTTCATACATTAGTATATTGCATATATATCTATGGGCAATATGTACTGTTTCATACAGGCTTTTAGAATTTCATTAACGGTATCATAGTGTGTATTTTTCTATAACTGTTTTTATACAACTTTGTTTTTTGAGATTTATCCTGTCGTGATGGGTCTATATCTATATCTATATCTATATCTGCATCTATTTCTCCATTGTAGTACTCCATCATATGAGTATGCCAGGATTAACTTTTCTATTTCCTGATTGATGGACCTTTATGGTGAAAAGGTTCAGTGTCTTGATCTGTAAAGTGGGAATCATTATACCTTTCTCACACATTGTGGAGCCTATGTGAGGGGACACAGGTGAAGGCATCTCACATGGTCCCTGGCCACAGAATCTTCTTAAGACCTACAGGGAGTGGTTTTCCAGCCCCCAGGATGAGTCCTGTTGCAGGACACACTGTGTCCAGTATCTTCCCCAATGTCCAGCGAAGGCAACCTTTCTGGTTGGCCTCATAAAAGGAGGGCTTGTGGCCCAGTGAACAGGGTCAGCCCAGGGGGCTCCTCTCTAAGACCGGAAAGAATTTTATGAGTCCTCTAACCCAGTTTCCTTCACAAGTTACCACCATGAGCTGTCCATTCCTTCCGAACCCTAAAGGGCAGCTCTATCTTAAATTGGGTCAAATATCTGTGTCTTGCTAAGTTCTACTTTTTTGCCCCAGTTCTGCCTGAAGGGGTCATACAGGCCATCCCACCCCTCCGTGAACCCCAGCACATTGCACATTTAAGGGCAGCAGCTATGCCCACCCTTACTTCTTTCATCGTCTAGGCTAACCACCCAGAATTTAAGAAGGAGATGCAGCCTTCCTGGGATGCATTCTTCCATCCCTTCGTCATCCTGCTCATCCTCTGAATGTGTTCCTCTTTCCAGTCTCAGATGAGAGATTCCTGGTGAGCTGAGTTTCTGCTGAAATGTTTGGGACTGCAGTGTATGCCAGAAACGAGTATGGCGTACACTCTCTGGATGCTTTTTGCCTTAAGTATAAACTACTTTGTACCGAGCATCTATTGTTTTTTCTGCTCAGGACCCTCCCCCATCCACAACTTTTCTCGGAGCTATCTCTTCACCCAATTCACATGGAAAGTGCAATTGGCATCCAAGCAGCCTCCTGGCACAGTGAAGGGACCAGGGCCCTGGAAGCTCTGAGAAGTGGTTAAACCTTCCACAACCCTCCCTCCCAAGTCCCCTGATGTTCATTGCTGAGGACACCCATTCTATTTTTTGTTTGTTTGTTTGGTTGGTTTTTTTTTTTTTTGCTGTACGCGGGCCTCTCACTATTGTGGCCTCTCCCGTTGCGGAGCACAGGCTCGGGACGCACAGGCTCAGCGGCCATGGCTCACGGGCCCAGTGGCTCCACAGCATGTGGGATCTTCCCGGACCGGGGCACGAACCCGTGTCCCCTGCATCGGTAGGCGGACTCTCAACCACTGCGCCGCCAGGGAAGCCCACACCCATTCTTTATTTTAGGCAATTGATTCAGCCTTCTGTAAATTGTCATACAAATGCAGTGTCAAGCCCTGCTTTCCAATTTGTTGGCTTTTTAAGTTGAAACTAAGAGATTCTGGGTTAAGGTTGTGGGTCTCTTTAAAGGAGCAGATGCAAATTAGAGAGTTGCTGGCAGCCAGAGGCTGTTTCCTTGGTAAGCAGAGAAAATCCAAGGAGAGAGAGGGGGAGGACAGAATGAAGCAAGAGGCCAGTGAGAGAGCTCTGATGGAGCAGTGATGAGGGAAGGAGAGAGTCCCAAGCAGCCTGAGCCCCTTCTTCCCATCCCCTCCTGGGGACCTGCTGTGTCCTGGACCTTGGAGACCATTAAGACACCCAGGATGCATAAAGAATCTTCCTTTTTGTGTGAGCTGCTTCCAGTTACTTTCTGTTTCTGGCAACCAAGAGACTTGATTCATGCAAATTGGAAGCCAAGTTGACTCTATTACCAGAAGCGGCCATGTGACCTGCTGTCGAACCACGTCTGCTCCCTCGTCCCCTCTCCCTGTGGCCTCTATTCGAGAGTCTTTTTTTTTTTTTTACATCTTTATTGGAGTATAATTGCTTTACAATGGTGTGTTAGTATCTGCTTTATAACAAAGTGAATCAGTTATACATATACATATGTTCTCATATCTCTTCCCTCTTGCGTCTCCCTCCCTCCCACCCTCCCTATCCCACCCCTCCAGGTGGTCACAAAGCACCGAGCTGATCTCCCTGTGCTATACGGCTGCTTCTCACTAGCTATCTACCTTACGTTTGGTAGTGTATATATGTCCATGCCACTCTCTCGCTTTGTCACAGCTCACCCTTCCCCCTCCCCATATCCTCAAGTCCATTCTCTAGTAGGTCTGTGTCTTTATTCTTGTCTTACCCCTAGGTTCTTCAGAACCTTTTTTTTTTTTTAGATTCCATATATATGTGTTAGCATATGGTATTTGTTTTTCTCTTTCTGACTTACTTCACTCGGTATGACAGACTCTAGGTCCATCCACCTCACTACAAATAACTCAATTTCGTTTCTTTTTATGGCTCAGTAATATTCCATTGTATATATGTGCCACATCTTCTTTATCCATTCATCTGTCGATGGACACTTCGGTTGCTTCCATGTCCTGGCTATTGTAAATAGAGCTGCAATGAACATTTTGGTACATGACTCTTTTTGAATCATGGTTTTCTCAGGGAACATGCCCAGTAGTGGGACTGCTGGGTCGTATGGTAGTTCTATTTGTAGTTTTCTGAGGAGCCTCCATGCTGTTCTCCATAGTGGCTGAACCAATTCACATTCCCAGCAGCAGTGCAGGAGGGTTCCCTTTTCTCCGCACCCTCCCCAGCAGTTACTGTTTACTCGAGAGTCTTTGAATGTCCACCGTTGTGCTGTGTTTTTATCCTAAGCTGCCGCTATCGCCTCGGAAGGCAGGAGGGCACGACCCTGGAATCAGTAAAACGTAGGAGCGGAGGGGAAACTCCCTGTTAAAAGGCTCAATCTGGACTTCGTGAGGGACCACATTCCACCACTTCATCTGATCCAGAGAGAAAAAAAATCAGCTCCCAGATGGGAAACACCTGTGCTTGTAACTATTCTTGCAGTTGATGCAGCCGGGAGAATTGTGCAGCCCGAGGCTTCAGGAACTGGGCTGAGGTCCGGGTCAGCGCGCACATCGGCGACACCCAGTTGCTGGAAAAATTGAGTAACTTGAGGAGGAAGAACACTCTCCTCCCTGTCTCACCTCTGGCCACCCAGTGTGTCAGCTTGGAGGCTTTTGATTTTAGGCAGCGCCAAGGAGCAGCTTTGCAGGGGAGGAGGTGGGGCATCTTGGTTCTGCTCCACGCTCAGCCACTTATTAGCTAGGTCAGCTCGGCCAGGTGAACCTTTAATTCTGTGTGTGTGTGTGTGTGTGTGTGTGTGTGTGTGCGCGCGCGCGTGCACGCATGGATGCTGTCTCGTAGAGTTTTGAGAGGATAAAATTTTTTTTAATGGATTAAAAACCTGCAAAAAATAAAAATTAATTAAAAATGGATTAAAGAGTTTTTGCCAAGCAATAATAATAATGACAGAAATGGCTACCATTAGCTGAAGACAGAAATGTGTTGACTCGCAATGTTGGTGAGGATGTGGACAAAAGGCAACTCTCATACACTGTTGGTGGGAATGTAAATTGGTGCAGTCACTGTTGAAAACAGTATGGAGGTTTCTCAGAAAATGGAAAATATAAAAATACCATATGACCCAGCAATTCCACCCTTGGATATTTATTCAAAAAACAAACAGACCAACAAGCACCAAAAAACTCATTCAAAAAGATACATGCACCTCAATGTTCATAGCAGCATTATTTACAGTTGCCAAGATATGGAAACAACCTAAGTGTCCATCAACAGATGAATGGATCAAGAAGCTGTGGTGCATATAGACAATGGAATACTACTCAGCCATAAAAAAGAATGAAATTTTGTCATTTGCACAGATGGACTTGGAGGGCACTGTGCCAAGTGAAATAAGTCAGGCAGAGAAAGACAAATACTGTATGATATCACTTATATGTGGAATCTGAAAAAGAAAACAAACTAGTGAATATAACAAAAAAGAAACAGACTTACAGATATAGAAAACAAATTAGTGGTTACCAGTGGGGAGGGGAGAGGAGGGGCAATATAGGGGTAGGAGTTTAAGAGGTACAAACTACTACATATAAGATAAATAAGCTACAAGGATACATATAACACAGGGAATATAGCCAATTTTTATAACAACTATAAATAGAGTATAACCTCTAAAAATTGTGACTCACTATATTGTACTCCTGTAACTTATGTAATATTATACATCAACTATACTTCAATTAAAAACAAAAAAGAAGTGTGTCGACTCTCATATTTGGTCCTTAGAACACCCTACAGCATAGGTGTTATGGCCCGATTTCAGAGATGAGCAAAGTGAGGTTTTGCTCACTAAGTAGCTTGTCCCAGATGCTCAGCTAATAAGAGCAGGAAGTTGATTCCAGGTCTTTTCTGACTCCAGGGTCCATGAGACACGATTCTCTTCTTCCAGGAGGCACCCTTCACACTGGAAGGCAGCATCGTGCTGGCTCACCGGGGTGTGTACAGCGCTTTAAGGCCACTCAGAGTCAGTGTGGTTTTACAGCTCTGGCAGAGAGAGGGGACACTGCTCTTTGAACCGAGAGCTGTCTGCAGCTGCCATGCAGCCCCAGGGCAATGGCATCACTCACACCACAGCAGGTGGTGTTTTGTTTTGGGGGAGAATTTGGAGGCCTTTGGGATTGAAAAAGTGAAGGCCCTGACTCAGGCGAAACTCCTGATCTAGAAGGAGAAAAGCAGAAGGAGATGGCTGCTTTGTCAAAGAAGACAAGAGGAATTTGGGTTTTTCCTGGGCAGCCTTCGGAGAGAGGTTAGCAAGCCCAGAAAATCTGAGGGCAGAGGGGCAAAGAGACACAGATCTTGATGGGAAGCCAGTGAGAAATTCCTGTGGGTGGGGAGAGCTGACAGAGGAGCTTATACTTGAAGCTCTAGCTCTTCTGTAAACCCCTTTCATTGTCCCCAAACGTGGGTAAAGTTTTGCTGATGAAACTAGGTCAATGCTGGGCAGAGAGGAGCAAACGGATGAGGTGGTAAGACCCTGGTGAGACCGGTCGCTGAGCTCAGTATGTGCAGGAAGCAGGCACCAGTGGTGATTTCCGGTATGAGTGACAGAACCATGGGAGCTGTGCTGATGCTCTCAGTAGGTGACAAGGCACGTGAGCGCTTTATATTTAAATATTGGAGAAAGCTGAAGGCGTGAGGATGCACAGGCACCCGACATCTGGCGTCTCGGCCCTTCCTAAGGTGTTGCCTGTGCTTTCCAATTTCCCTCCCATGTTCTGATGCCACGTCCATAGTGCATCCAGAGGATGCTGGGTACCCATCTGTGACTTTCCTGTTCCTGTGGTCCTATTCCTTCCCTGAGCAGGGTCTGACACGTAGAGAAGGAGAACGCGAGCTTCCCCCCATCCTCCTGGTTGCAACAAACCCCAAACTCACCAGCATTGCGCATTTAAGAGGCAATTACCAAGCAGCATGGAGTCAGCCGCCCACCACTGGGATCATCACCAACAGTCCCCTTCAGACTTGTTTTTCTCATAAAACCAACCCAATGTTTTAAAAGGAAACCCAAGGAGGGAGCATTTCCCTGGCAGTGGGTAAGGACTGGAGCCAGCACCTGACACAGCCCAAGACGGCGGCTGCCTGGTGGGGCTGGGTCACTATGGGAACGGTTCGGAGCCAAGTGCATTTCCTTTGGCTTGGCCACACCCCTAACTTCTTTTTATTCTGGATGGAAATGGCCAAGTCATTTGGCAAGAGATCTTGACAGCTAGATGTGGAACTTATAACCTCTGGGAAGGAGAGTGGCGCTGTAAGATGTTTTCTTGGTCACTCCTAGGACACTACATTTTTCACTGACAATTTCTCTTTTTCCGTGTCCTTCCAGCCTTGAGGGGGAATAGCCTGTAATGAGCAGTTGAGGTGGACATCATCTCTGTTGTTTCCAAAATCCTCTTTCTACGTCTTACATATTAGTCACGCGGCAGGCTCACCACGTTGCCAGGCACTTTACATACATTATCTTATTTAATCCTCCCATAACCCTATGGAATAGACATTATATTAAGCTACATATAAGGAAACCGAGGCTTCGGGTTTGCTTCACTTCGAAACGTATGCTCTTACCTTTACCTACCGTTCACGGCTCAGCTGGAAAGCCTCTTCTAATAGAAAGCCAAGCCCTACTCATCCCACCTAAGGGGTCTCCCTCCGCCAACACTGTTTCCTGGATCCCTAGGTCTGTGCTTGTCTGAGGTCGGCTGAATAATGCCCCCACGTCCTAGTCCCTAAAACCTGCCGCTGTATCACCTGACATGGCAGAAGGGACTTTGCAGGTGTGATTAAATAAAGGATCTTGGGCTCTGGAGATTATTTTGGCCTATCTGGGTGGGCCCAGTGTCATCACAAGGGTCCTAATAAGAGGGAGGCGGGAGGGTCAGAAGGAGAGAAAGCAGATGTGACCACAGAAGCAGAGGTTGCCGTGATCTGCTCTGAAGATGGAAGAAGAGACCATGAACCAAGGAATACGTGCACCTCTAGAAACTAGAAAAGACAAGGAAACGATTCTCCCCTGGAGCCTCTGGAAGGGACACAGCCCAGCTAAAACCTTTTAGCCCAGAAGACCTTTTGTTTTGTACTTCTGCCCTCCAGAACTATAAGAAAATAAATTTGCGTTGTTTTAAACTACCCAGTTTGTGGTAATTTGTTACACGAGCAATAGGAAACTAATACGGTCCGTGTCATGATTTTTTCCCCTGCACTTACGTCCACACCCCCAGCCAGGATGTAAGTTTCTGAAGCCTGGACTGACTTAATGCAGTAGCTGTATTTTGAGCACTTGCTCTATTTCTGAGAGTACCGTCTCTGTGGAAAGCAACGCAGGCATGAGTAAAACAACTCTCTGTCCTCAAGAAAAGCACGTCTAAAGTCTTTGTGTTTTTAGAGGTCCCAGCTCAAAAGAAATGAGTAGTAATTAGCTAGTGACTGAGGGGCCCCATCATACAAAGAAAACAGCACACAAAAGAAAACACAGTTAAACTGGGTCAACTTCTGTAAGTGAAATCAAAATAGGAGTTCTCTGATTTTTAAATGAACAGCAGTGAAGATAAACATTTCTTTAAACTTAAAGACAGAGAACCAGGAGAAGGGGAGGTACTGGAGCTCAGGGGACGTGAAGGAGGGAGAGGACTGGTGAGAGGCTGGAGGGAGGGATCAGGGGAAGGCACTGGGGCCAAGGGGGTAGGAGTTTCTGAGAGAGAGCAGGGACTTGGTAAGCTGCTCCGAGCATATCTGCCTCTATGATTTACGGTCACTTGCCAACTAAACAAATTAGCCACCTTCCCAGGGGTTAAAACGGCCTTTATCCTTAGACCCAAGCCCTCGCCTCTGAAAAGAATAAGGAAAAACAAGGACCTGGAACTATTAGCATTACTGTTCCTTACACCAAGGTGTGGGTCAGCCCCAGGGCATTGCTGATGGGCGTGCTGCCAGGGGAGGGGATGCCCTGTACCCAGATGGTCAGCTACATCCTTTTAATGTGCAGTCTCAAAGATCACCTGTATCAGAATTACCTGAGCAAATATTAAGATTCCTTACCCCCTCCCAGACCCCTTGATTTTGATGTTACCTATGATTTGAGAACAGTGTGACTTTTCTGTTTATTGGACAAAAGTTTTTCAAAATATTAACAGTCTTGGCAGTTTTATGAACTTAATTAGCATGAAGTTTGGGGCCTCAGTACACCTGGGCTGAACCCATTAATTCTTATGATTGATTTTCCTGTAAGATTTCTATAGAGTACAGAACAGCCTGGATAAAAGCTATCTCCTAATTGCCCTCTATTAACAATTATTAGGAGTAACCGGACTTCCCTGGCGATCCAGACGTTAAGATTCTGCGCTTCCAGTGCAGGGGGTGTAGGTTCAGTCCCTGGTCAGGGAACTAAGAACTCACATGCCGTGTGACCGAAAAACAAAGAAACAAAACAAACCCCAAAAACAATTATTAGGAGGAACAACAGTAAGCATTTTATGGCATGTCCAGCAGACATCATCTTCCCTAAATTAACATTTATCATTCCACCCGTTAACTCATGTTATCAGTATGATATATGGCTCTTAGGAGCACGACGTTTGACAAATAGAGGAAGCTGGACGTTTTGCCTGGAAAACTTGGGGGAATCAGGGTTATTCATAAAATAAAGCCACTCTTGGGACATGGTGTTTTCTCACAATCTAAGGGAGTGATAACTTACGTCAGCAATTCGGTAGTTTTATAACATACTGGAACAATGACAGCTAATCTTTCTGGCAGATTATTTTTGTGCTGTGCGTTACTTGCATGGTCTAAACTGTGACAAAACACTGCAAATGATTAACTGAAGTGTAAAGATGAACACACTGGATAATGTTGGATATTAGGTAGGTGTCTCAAGCTCATTTTCATGGGAAGGAAACCAGATCACCTAGTGTTAGGCAGCTCCCCAGGAGAAGGGCTTCTAGAACACCAGCCCCGGGCTTGGGGTGGAGGATGTGAATTGCTCAGTGAATGGGCAACTGTGAATGGAAGACTTCTTAAAATGATGTTGAAAAGGCAAGGTCAGCGTGAAGCTCTTAACTCTTCCTAGATCACGGGTCTATGTTGTGTGGTGCTAAAATCTAGAATTACACTGTGTTTTAAAAATTACTATTTTGAATATGCTTTTGGAAGACCAAATACATAAAACAGATAAAGCAGAGGGCATTCACATTACGGCAAAAGGTTTGCAGAATGAGCTGGTTGCAAGTAGGCAGGGCTCTGGAGGCAAACAGAGCCGGGTTCAAGCTCTCACTCAGCCAATTAGTTAGCGATTATTGTAGCTCCACTGGGCAATATCCTCCACTTTACTGCAGCTCTAAAATGGGCCAGTAAAACTTACCTCCTAGAATTGTTGCAGTGTTTTGGGACACTGCGTATAACATGCCAGCGCCATGTCGGTCCTCCTTGAATGGGGGTGACAGTGGTGATCTTCATCATTGCCACCATTCTTCAATCCGACTCCATAGATCTGTGCCTCATTTTTAGGGCTGTATAGATTACATAAAATGTATCCTGCATCCTTGGTTTTTGCCAGGAGGGATATAGGAAATGTCTTATTCATCTCTGTGACCACCTTCCTGCCCACAGTTGCCTGGGGCTTGTTGACTTGTAAGTGATAGGTGCTGGGTTAGATTATGGTGGAATTGAGTTGAATTATAAGATTTAGATCTTGACAGGGGATGGGGAACTTGAGTTTTTCACCCTTGAGCAGACCAAAGGAAATGACTAGACCTGAAAAGAGTCAACAGAGACTATTATGTCCACCTGTTTACCTGTAATTAAGATGCACAATGGCTCTTTGAAATATGCGTTCACCAGCGTCAGAGCTCTGAGCATTGTGAAGTCTTGGGAACCTGTCTGGAGTCCCTTTCTTTTTTTTTAAATCGGATTTTGCTGGAGACAGCTTTGGGGCCTTCCGGTACCAGGTTTTCGACTTGATTTTATTGGCAAAGGGGACAGCTAGAGGCTCTTTGTAATCATAGCGCTCTTGCGTTCCCATAGGAGACGGCAAGTGCTTCTGACCTTGGGAAGAGCAAACACAAGGTAATGGTTAAGCACACAGGCTGGAAACCACTTAAACATAGACCTGGGATTGAATCCAAGCACTGTCACTTACTATTTGTGATAAGAGTCTACTTACTTAACTTTCCCAAGCCTCAGTTTCCTCATCTGTAAAGTGGGTATGATAACATTGGTACTTGTCTCATAAACTATGGGCGGGTAAATGAAGTACTGCAGCACAATGCACTGAGCCTAGTAAAGCTTCTCTCTGTCATCGCTGTCTGGTCTTCCAGAGCGGTTTGGGTGCCCTCCTATGAGCGACCTTGACTGCAGAACTTGAATTCATTGCTCTTCTTCCTGCACTTTGGACCTCCGCTCATAATGGTTCGTTAGATGAGAACATCAACCTCTAAAGCTCAGACTCTTCTGAGAACTGGATGAAAGCCATGGACTCTATAACTAGGAAGATGCACACACCCCTGTACTTTAAATGTTCATAGGCCTCTCAAGCCCATATGTCCATGGGACCAGGTTTGGGAGCCCCTGGCTCAAAAGAAATTAATCATAAATGGATTATGGAGCACTTACAATGCACCATGCTTGCAGTCTGGCGGGATTCCAAACGGCATTGGCAGTTACTACTTTTCACCAGCCCTTGACTCTTTCGAAGCTGAGGGTCCAGTGGGCTGACCCCAGCCTTCTTCCTTGAATCACAAATTCTGCCAAAGTCAGAATCTGGGTCCTCAGTGGAGGGGAGCCTCCTCGGCTGTCTTTCCCAGGGAAAGGTCTGGATGCTCAGATTAGAATACTTGTACTAAAGAGAATTGCCTTTTTGACTCAACTCAAGTGAGAAGTATTTCTGTGGTCAAGTTCAAGCAAGCAAACTCAATAAACCCCTTATGGGAAAGGATGAGGCAAATCAAGAACAGATTTTACTACACTGTTCGCTGGTGGTCGTTAAATGCATCCAAATAAATTAGTTGGGGGACTCAGATAAAATAGGCGTGGATAAAGGGGACAATGTTGCTTTAGTTCTTTACCTACATGTTTGATCGCTTACGGCTCCTCCTCTAGTCTGGAAGCCCCAGGAAGGTAGGGCTCCTGTGTTCTTTGTTCACTGTACAGTGCCTGGCACACAGTAGATGCAATAAATATTTGTGGAATAAATGATGATTCCTGATTCTCAAACTGCTGTTCTGAGCAGAAACTCTGCCATCAACCAATAGAGGTGCTTCTGTGGGTCTGTTTGAAGGACTTAAGGTCCACGGAATGATTTTGACTTCTCTACTTGCTGTAGAAAAAGGTATTGAGGGAAAAATCGGAGGTTCATATAGAGCATGGAGGCATCCAGTACCTCATTCTCAAAGTCCTTATAAATCTAACAAGGCTGACATAGTTAATGCTAATTTGCTAATTAAAATGCTTCCTTCTTTTTTTTTTGCCGTGCTGCATGGCTTGTGGGATCTCAGTTCCCAGGCCAGAGATTGAACCCCGGCCCTGGCAGTGAAAGCCTGGAATCCTAACCACTAGGTCACCAGGGAACTCCCCATAATTTACGGAAACCTTTAAGATTTTATGTTTTTGGCTGTGCTGTGTGGCATCTGGGATCCTATTTCCCCGACCAGGGGATCAAACCTGTGGCCCCTCAGTGGAAATGCAGAGTCCTAACCACTGGACCGCCAGCGAATTCCCCCTTCACGCTTATTATGATCAACTTTTCTTTACTAGGATTTGCTAAATCCGTGAGTAATTTGTTGTTGATTTCTTGGCCAAGAACACAACATCCAAATATGACATTATTTTTTGTAAGCTTTCCGGTTACTTGGCACTAAAAAAAAAAAACCCTTTAATAGCTGTTTTTATTTTGACTCTATCTTATGTATGTACAATAGGGTCAAACAAGGCCAAAGTTTATACAGTAAAAGGGGAAATTGCCCTCATAGATTTACATTGCCACTTTCAGAGCTAAATATTCTCCATATCTTCCTGTTTAGTAATTCAGACCTTTATGGATGTCAGCGTTTGCTGATATGACTGGTGGTCAGGAGATAACCTTGGCAGTACAGGAACCATGGTGAAATAGTCTGAATCTCATAGTGAGAACGTAAGTCCTTGTCCGTTCTCCTGCAGTCTGTTAAGTAACGCTGTCTCTGGTGCTAGGCTTTAACATTCCCTAACCTTGAATCTTCCTTTTAACAACAATTTCACAAAGCTCAAGTTCTGACCCATGTTAATCCAATCCACTTTTTAAAACGTACATTGTGCCTTTAGGAGCACATGCCCTGCCTTTAGGAGCTCACAGTTTCGCTCGGGAGATGAGAAATAAACTTATAAGAAATTTGACAAGGCCAGATGGCATGTATGAAATGCCAGACATATTCTCAGGCTCTGAGGCTAAAAAAGTTTGCAGAAGGAGACCTGGCCGTTGTAAGCAAATGAGAAGAGTTGAAGGAGGGTAAGGTCTGTTACTAGGACATTGTTGGTCGGGAGGAGAGAGTGTGTGCAGAAGCAGGTAGATTGGATGGAGGTGGTGCAGGCCCTTGAATGTCAAATTTGGAAGTCTGTCCTGTAGACAATGGACATTGAAGGCTTCTAGATGCATCTGATGGCAGCTGGAAACAGGTCAAAAGGCTACAGAATTGATTCAAACCCAAAGAAGATACAGCAAAGAGGTGGGTATATCAGGCCTCTAGATCCATGAGAAATTGCTGTAGAGATGAAACCAAGCCCCCTTCTACAGCCACGAATGCACCCCATCTCCTCGTTCAGCGGCTCACACAAGGCCCCCCATCTCTCACCAGGTGCCTCCTCCTCCCACTCTGTGCTTCCCTGGCAATTCTCCCAGCGTGCCAGTGCTTTCTTGAGACTTCATGGCCTTGCACATGCTAATCCTCTTGTCCTCAAAGCCCTCCCCACCCCCACTTCCCTCCTCTGCTTCCTTACTACCTACTTTGTTTCATGACTTGGCTCAGGCATGGCCTTAGTGACTAATGGCCTCACTCTGTGCCAGTCCCCAAGCAAGAGGCCTCTCCTTGGTGCCCCGGAGCCTCCTTAGTTAACTTATCACACTGTACGGTTACTACCTGCTGTATAGTTCGCCCCATTGTTTCAGAAGCACTTTAAGAGCAGGGACCTTGTATGACTCATTCTGAAGCCCAACACCTGGACCAGGAACTGACATGGAGCCGGCACTCTGTAAATTCTTATTGAATGGATTATGCAAGTTTTTTTCTTTTTTTTCTTTTCCCTTCCTGGAACTGGACTTAAAGCAAAATGTTATAAAGGAAAACTTCTAGGATGTCAGGATAATAAGACCCTAGAACTGTGGTTCTCGAGTGGAACCTCAACAGGTTATGAACCCTTGGTTAAGAGTCAGATAAACATTTAAAATGTATCTTTGTTTTAATAAAAGATTTATTTTGTGAGGTGGTATTGATCATAGGCTCGTTGAACTAAACAGGCATTTGAAGCGAGGTAGCTCTTTCCCCAAAGAGTTATGAGGCTTAGCATGAAATTGAGTCAGAGACAGAAGTGGACGTGAGTATTTAAGAGAATACAGTCAGGGCAACAAACATTCTTGATCAAACAGAGATATGGTCGTAAAAACCAGCCAAGTGAATATCACATTAACTGTGAATGCTTTTATAGACGGCGTGGAAATCCTGTTGTAACCTTTAGTGTTGTTTTGAGTCTTTTATTCTTCAAGTTCCTGCCAAAATCTAGATGGGAACCACTGCCATAGAAAGAGTTCCTGGATGGTGACCAGGCCATTGGTCAATAGGTAGCAGGTCTTATGGCAGAGACCAACAGGAGATATTGGTGGTCTTCTTGTTCTTTCAGCTTGATGCCATTTTTTTCAAAGCGATGAAAGGATAAAAAGTCAAGGACTGGCTTGCTCTTGTTTTTATAAAATTGTTACCCTGTTGCAAGTTTTCTTAAGCGGCATGTGGGATCTTCCCGGACCGGGGCACGAACCCGTGTCCCCTGCATCGGCAGGCAGACTCTCAACCACTGCGCCACCAGGGAAGTCCACCATTGCACCGCCAGGGAAGCCCACCACTGTGCCACCAGGGAAGCCCTGTGGCAAGTTTTATAAATGTGTCTTGTATTAGGTTAATGATTAAAGGATCATTTTCCAAGAGCCATCATTTTCCAGTCATGTTATTCACTAATAAATTATTTTCAGGCTGTTAAGAGAAAGGGCACTGAGAACCACGGAGTGAAAAACTCTGCCTTTTATGATTTACCTGGAATTGCATTAGTGGTTGGATTTTAATCAGGGCTTGGTGACTAATAGCCCCATTTTTTTTTTTTAAACAACTCTTCTGTATTCTTAACCATGTTATGCCTGCTTCATCTATAAGTGTCTGAGAAAAACCTGCTAAGATCCTCAGGTTTTGCTTAATATGTTTCCAGATTATTTTGGTAGATGCAATCAAATTTTGGTGGAATGTTTCTTTTATTACTATGTAGCATTCTTCCTTATCTATATTAATGATTTTTGGTAAGCTATATCATACTTTACTATAAACTAATACCACTATGCAAACTATGGTTTAGTACTTATACAGTATATCTTTCCTCAATATTTCTGTGTCATTTTGTTTTAGGCATGACTTTTATAGACAGAGTATAGCTTAGTTAAAAAAAATATGAATGGATAGTCTGTTTCTTTTAAAGAGTAAGCATAATCTACATTTATTGTGGTTTCTCATATATTTAAACTTATTTTAAACATCTTCTTTTATGGTTTGTGCTTCCCATCCTTTTTGTTTGCATTTTTTTGCAGTCCTGCCTTCAATTAGACTGATGAAATTTTTTCATGTTCCCTTTTCCTCCTTTGCTGATGTGGAAGCTATAAATTCTGCATTTCTTATTTTATTCTTACCCCTAAATTTCTAAACTTAATACATAATTCTAACATTTTTTAGAAAAATATAAAGGTATTCAGTTTCTACCATCTACCATCTTAATGTGAGAGCTATTGACATTTTGTTACCTTCTGTTCAATGTATTTATTATGTTTAAATGTGTCTTCGGGCAGTGGTGTTGTCATAGCTCATTACACCTCTGTGCAGACTTACGAGTACTTTATGGTGGATGTCTATTGTCTTGAGTGTTTTGTCTTCGATTCTTTTGAGGGTAGCTTTCCTCTTGCTTTGGGAAACTGCTTCATCCACTGGAGCAGGAGTTGCCATGTTCTTAGAGACTCCAGCAACTGGCCTTTGCTGATTGGTTCAGGGGTGAGCACTGAACTTAAATTAGGCCAATCAGAGTCCTCCCCTGATTTTTTTGAATTGCAACAGAAAAAAGAGGGCCTGTCCTTTCTAGTCACAGACACTGTGATGGCTTGTGTATGGCACAAGCACTGTCAGCACTATTCCTACGATCCAGAAGTGGCCCAATTAGAACAAGGAAAGGAACCATGGAATATTCTAGGTGGTAGGAGAAATTCATATAACATGTGGACCTGAGAAAAGATGCCATCTATAATGCACAAAATGAATTTTGAAAAAATTCTGAATGACAGGTTTCATTTAATATCCAGCTGAATCTCCTTTTCTTCTTTGCCTGTGTTTGTGCCTGTGCACCTGTGCACACGTGCTTATTTAGGGCAAGGGTGCTTCTCAGCCAGGCTGACACGGGCCATTCCATCCCATTCCTGTTTCTGCTGGTCTCAGAGGAAGGCAGAGGGAACCTTGCCCTAGCAGGACTGGGACAAAGGGACACTTCCTTATTTTAGACAGTGCTCAACAACTTTTATTCTCATGACTCTTGTTTTATTTCCCATAAAATAAGGTGGCTGAGAGTAGTGGAGCCTTGTTTTTTGAATTTTTTCAAAGCAAGAAAGTTTCACCATCTGGGGTTGATTCAAAGAGCTAAAGGCAGAGGGGAGGCTAGGGAACCCGCTGTCTGGCTCCGGAAGAGCAGGTCAAAAAGGAAGGGAGACAGGGCTTCCCTGGTGGCGCAGTGGTTGAGAGTCCGCCCGCCGATGCAGGGGACACGGGTTCGTGCCCCGGTCCGGGAAGATCCCACATGCCGCGGAGCGGCTGGGCCCGTGAGCCATGGCCGCTGAGCCTGCGCGTCCAGAGCCTGTGCTCCGCAATGGGAGAGGCCACAACAGTGAGAGGCCCGCGTACCGCAAAAAAAAAAAAAACAACAAAAACGAAAGGGAGACAGACTAGGAAGAGGTCGGAGAAGACTGAGGCCCCACCATGTGGAAGGACAGGCCGTGGACGCTGACTGAGGTGACAGAGGGCAGCTGGGAAGTCTGGCAGTGGGCACAGGAAGCTGTCCCCAACTCCTGTGCAACCTTTGCCATAGTCACTGCCTCACAAAGGGCACTCAGATGACCTGCCCCTTGTCCTGGGGCTTCCGGGGCATGGCGGGGGCTGCAGGGGCTTCTCACTGATCGGGCGGCTCAGTCCTTCTGGAACACACTTACCTGAGTGGCCCCTGCACAGCTCGGAAGCTGGGTGAGATGCTTCCCTTTGCCCCACAGTGGCCTTGTGCGGCCTGTCCTTCCCGTCACACACGTCCCCCAGCTGAACGGTCTGGAGGGCAAGCAGCTCTGTCCAGCCTGCAGCAGCCCCTTCCGAGGGGGGACTTCCCAGAGGCAGGGTAACCAGTGGGAAGCAGGAGGGGTTGGACCCACTCCTTTGAATTTGGATGTGTGCTTTGACTTCCCTGGAACTCTGTTTTCTCGTCTCTAAAACAGGGGCAGGAGAAGAATTGGATGTGAATGTTCGCTGAGGTCCTTGCTAGTGCTGGGATCCGGCGCCTTAAGGGGACCTGGAACTGCAGGTGGGCGGTTTCCAAACAGGGAAGCCGAGGGGTCCTAAAAGCCAAGGTGAAGGAGCCATGGCTTCCTATGGGTTTAAGACTGGACGCTCCTACTCTCCGGTTATAAGGACAACTGATTTGCCTTTTGAATTTCCGTTTCTCAGCCAAAATGGAAAGAACAGTTTAACTAACCTAGAAAAGTAAAGTAAACTAAACCTTTGAGCAAGCTGATGCTTCAGAAGCCTGATTTACCCCCAAATCACTAGCAAATGATTTTTCAATGTACAAGTAGGGTCCTGACGGATTCCTTTAAATGACCAGTTTCCCTACTTTCCATACAAATAAAGTTCCATTCACAACGTTACTCATGAAGTTTCAAGGACATTTCTTTTGTGTAAAGAAAATATACTTAAAATCCTTCCAGGGCCATTTCGAGACTCATAAATCTTTTAGGGGAATAGGTGGGAGTCTGTGTTATGATAGGAAGCCATTCATTTTATTATTTTGTAACTTATTTTAAAAATCGTACTTCTCCTTTAGAAATTTGCTTGTGTAATTGATACACTGAAAAAACGCAGTCCATGGTGGAATCGAAACACAAATTTATTTTTTGTTTCTGTCACTTAAAAATTTAGTATCGCCCCCTGTTCCAGAAAGAAAACTTAGGCTGGTGTTCTTCAGAAGCGCTGTAGAGCACTGTGGTTGCTTTAAATCACAAACCAGAGCTTTGGGGCTGCCAGCCTGGGGGCCTGGGCACTAAGCCCAGGGGCTTGGACACTAGGGTCACCCACTACTGAGTAAGCCAGCTGGCCTGGGCAGGATGCAGTTCAAGGAAGACTTGCTTCTACAAAGTTATAGTGATGGATGGCTGGGAAGGATCAGGATTAACCTAGTGTCAGTCAACCACAGGGTGGGGATGAGAGGTGGAGCGGGGTGGTGGGGACTTGAGACCACCCAGGAAGAACCTGGGACCTCGGTACCACCCTAGAAGGCAGGAGAATCCCTGAGAAATGATGGGTGTTGGCCTTCTCATCAGCATTGGTGGATGGGGTACTTCCTTGGTGGTCCAGTGGTTAAGAGTTCAAGCTTCCACTGCTGGGGCCCGGGTTCAATCCCTGGTCGGGGAACCAAGATTCTGGAACAAGCTGTGTGGCACAGCCAAAAAAAAAAATTGGTGAATGGGAGGCTTGTGGCAGGATTTGATTGGATTAAGAAACATTAATGTGGTGTTTATTCCATATGAAAATTGTGAAGCAGTTATCACCGTGGCTTGTGATAAAGATACAAACGTATTCTTCTTAAAAAACATTTATTTGGAAGATGCATTTATACAAATGTAAAGTGAAAGAGTTTATTTTCATATATTTTGCCCTTCTTCATAAAATGAAACATTTTTCCCTTTTTTAAAAAAAGTTGCACTTCCATTACAAAATTGTATATGACCTGGAAATTAATTTTTTTTTTTTTTTTTGCGGTACGCGGGCCTCTCAGTGTTGTGGCTGCTCCCGTTGCGGAGCACAGGCTCCGGACCCGCAGGCTCAGCGGCCATGGCTCACGGGGCCGCTCCACGGCATGTGGGATCTTCCCAGACCGGGGCACGAACCCGCGTCCCCTGCATCGGCAGGCGGACTCTCAACCACTGCGCCACCAGGGAAGCCCTGGAAGTTAAATTTTGATAGCTTGTTGCAGCAGTTTGTCAATGAGGCTGTTTTAAATCTAAGCCAAATGGTAACTCATGACTCCAATTACAGCTTATTGCAACTCCCTCTGGCTGCTGTTCTGTCAATACATTAGAATTTTCTAAAGCGGTTTGTGATCAGACACTTACAAGATCTGGGGACACATCTCCCAGAAATGTCAAGGATTTTGACAGCAACCACAAGGTCCAGCTGAAGCCCTAAACTGCTCTAAGTCTCCTTGCATCCCTCGAATCCATGGAAGCTGGCTTCACAGGCCACCTGGTGCATTCACCCACCAGACACAGCACAGATGGCCTGTGTACTGCTGGTGATTTCATTTTTACCTTTGAAATAAAAAATATTTATGCAAATAATAATTCAAAACACCCAGTGATTTTCTAGCTATAAAAAAAAGTGAATACATAATATCGATGAAGATTTGAACTTACACATGCCTAGGCACTGCTAGGTACCATCTCACAAATCTTTCCCTATCAGAGATCTGACTCTTATCTGTTCCCCAGATTCAAACTTTTAAAGGAATTAGAGTTCATCTAAGCTTTTTTCTTAAAGTCAAAATCTTCTATGGTCTCTAAGGTCTTAGAGGGGCCGAAAAGTTTCCATCTGTTATTTTCTGACGAGCCAGTGATTTTTCTGTCCAGCTGGATTGTTTGTTTCTTCAGGCAGGGATTATTGTATTCTTCCTGGTAGTTTTCCAGACTCCTGCACGATATGACGAGTATGTCTGTGCTCAATAAATGTGTGTGTGCCTCCATGCGTCCCGATACAGACACACTGTCATTTCTTGTTCTATTGTCTGTCTTTATAAAAGACGCATCCCACCACTCTCCTCCTCAAAACCCTGCCAGTGAATTAAATGCAGAGTCCTCCGTAAGCTGTTTGAAATCACCTCCTTGAAGCCCAAACCTCCTTTCTGCTGTTCTCAAATGAATCTGCCACTGCCCCAGTGTGAATTTCCTTCCGTGTTTGCAGCCAGGAGGTCCTGCTCAGAGCTGGCCTCTCTCAGTTCCCACACGTTGGTGTATATCAAAATCATCTGGGAAATTTAAGCAGAAAGATCTCCAGGTCCAACCCCAAACTTAGTGTATCAGAATCTCGAGGGCATGGGACCCAGGCTTCTGTATTTTAAACCGATACCCCTGATACCCCTGATGATTCCATTCCCCCCATTCCACCCCAACCCCTCACCAGAAGAGCTTAGTGGCCTCTGGTTTTGGAATCAGTCTGGAGCAACCGCATCAGCTTCCCACTGCAGGTCGCCCTATTGAAAAACAAAAGGGAAACTTAATGAGCCCCTGCCCTGTGTAAGTTTCTGCGGTTCTATGAAGACAGCTTCCAGGAGGACCTGGAGAAAGTTGCTCCATCCCCAGGGAGGGTCCTCCTCACCTTGGGCCACAGGACAAGGGAGGCAAGGTATTTCTGGTTCAACCAGGAAGCCAGCTTCAAAAACCCTGGCTCTCTTATCTCCACTTATCTCGAAGCTATCATTGTAGTTTGCTACTGGAGAGGCAGTGGTTATCAAGGAGTTGTATGTTCTTAGTTTTATTAGAAATCTGTAAAGTCAGCAGGTGGAACGGAAAAGACCTTTGACCAGGGAGGGGTCGGGAAACTTAGGGAAGATACATAACCTTTAGGGGCATTGAGTAGATGACGTCTAAGCTCTCTTTTTTGTACTGCAAGGAACTATCAGAAAAAAATCTTTTCTAATCCAACTATTTTGTTGATTCACACATACACGTTGTGGGTTCAGTTTTTAACAGTTCTGAAATTGGGAATTGTCTCGGTTGAGACACTTTTACTGTGCTGTTTCTTCCTTCTTCCTCTTCCAACATAGTAACTCAGGACAAGACTTCTATATGGTCCACGCCATATTATAATCAAGGGCATTCTGTATATTTTAAGAGGGGGACACAGCCCTTATCTCTCTGCTGAGTGTGGAGTGTTTTTCCCTTCTCCTTCTTTTCGAGGAGAGAAGAGACAAAAGCTCTACTGGAGAATTCTTGAGAGAATAATAAGGTAAAGAGAAAAACCACCTCCAAGGGGCTTTGTCAGCTCAGGAAAGGCACTGAGGGCTCCTAGCAGTGAAGAGAGGAAGAGAGGAGAAAGGGACAGGGGGTCCAGATGCGGGGCTTCTTGCACGGGACTGAGATCCTTGTATGTCTGTTTGCATAGAGAAATGAAAGCCTCCTGGGAGTTTTGGGTGCTAGAAAATAGGATAAGATGGAAGATTTTAATAAAGTCAAAGTCAAAATTCCTGATGGCAGTGAATTGCCACGCAGGAGCTGCCTGTCTCTAGGCTTCACAGGCCACCGTAGCATTCTAAGTGTAATCTCTGCTCTGCTGGAGCTGAGGTTGGTGGGGAGGAGGTAAGCACAGGAGCAGAGCTAGCTTCCTCGCCCTTCTCTTCATCACACCCATGGCACCCCAGGGATGTGGGAATATGATTTGAAAGCTGCCGTGTTTCACCCAGGTAATCTGTCCGTGAGGCCATTTGGGAGACATTTTTTCAGGGCTTGGGAAGAAGAAAACTAATGCCTCTAAGAACAACAGATGAGTTAAATTTTATACTGATCTCGTTTCCTTCTTTGCTTTGGCTGCTAGGAATTTTAGAGCCACAATTCCAATTGCTGCCTAGCAACTAAGGTCCTTCGGTGGAGGACCTTACGGTATTTCTCAATTTTGTGTTGAAAATTTCCCCTGGCTTTGTTTTCTAACCTACCATTAGTTTTCATGGTCTTGTTAAACATTTCTCTCCTTGCTATTACACCATATGTGGTTTTGAAAATCGCATCAAACTGTTTTGGAGCAAGGCAGGTGCACACAAACTATGGGAGAAATATCACACCCCTTCAGGGAATCTCAGCCAAGGAGAGTATCATCAGCGAGCTTGTAGGATCTGAGTCAGGCAGTCGTGAGTTTGTGTCCTGAGCTCTCCCCACTCTGCTCACTTATTAAACTTGATCATGGGAGTAGGTACTTCACCTCTGCGAGCCTCAGTTTTCCTCATCTGTGAAGTGGGCTGAGCCTCACCTGAAGAGCATATGTGAGCCTTTGTGGTCAAAGGGTGCTGAGAGCATGACAGCTTTTGCAACTTGTCCTCAAGTACTGTTTGAGATCTTGCTGGGTATGCAGTGCTGGGGGAGTGGAAGCTGTGGTTCCTGATTTCACAAGGAGGACCCAGCTTGTGATACGCAGAATAATTAGGCCCCGTCCAATGTTGCATGTGAGCCAGAGGAAGACAGGGAGTGAGTGGGGCCACTGACTCCATGAGTGTGGAGAGAAAAGGCTTCGTGGAGAGAGGCAAGAGGGCTTAATCTGGTTTTCTGAGAATGTGTGAGGCAACCCCAGAGGAGGAGAGAGAATTCTGAATAAGTCTTTTGGCTGAATGAGAAAGGGTTAAAGCCCTCCCTATGCCCTGGCACTTTCGGCAAGAGGAAAGGGTTAGGCACCGGCTCGTCTACCAGTCCAGAGCCCCTCTTCAGCACCCAGGCCGCCAATGGCTCGGAAGTGACCCCAGAGGTGGGGCAGGCCACGCAGCTCTCCCCCAGCCTTGGGTAAAGCCAGGCTGGCTCTCTTGGCCTGAGGTCAACTCCCTCCTGGACTGGACTCCCTGGTGGTCAATTCTCAGCCCGATCAAAGGCTACGGCAAAAATGTGTTCATGCCATTAAATCCACCCAGATGGTTGGTCAGGCATCTCCTGGGGGATACTGCCCATGCGTGTGTGCAGCACACACACACACATACACACATGTGCACTGGCTCTCTGAGTCTTGTGTTGTAACAAGGAAGAAGGAAATATGGAGAAAACATTTCTCACTCAAGGAACTAGCTGAGACCCAGTGAGAGCTTTGTGGGGGCCGTCAATCACGTCGCCTTCTTCGCTGGCCGTGCATAAGAACTCCATTATGGCTGTGCTGTTTTTAAGGTACTTTTGTTTTCTTTGGTTTGGCTGAGTGTTATGTGCTTGTCATTGCCCTATACCCATTTAAGGCTCTTTTCTCATTCCAATTTCCTTGCAGTTTTATAGTAGGTGTTGTGGTTTTCAACACCACCTGTCAAGGCCACAACAAAGACTAACTTGAGTATTGTTGATGCACAAAGAAGCGGATTTGAACCACTGCCTCCAACTCAGTGTGAACCAGCTCTCTGGAGCCGAGCGGCCATGGCCACAGCTTCCCGGCCCCTGGGGCCACACCTGCCACCTGAGCTCACTTTGGGGCTAGAGTGGGCTCTCCAGCCAACGTGGGCAACGGACGATCCTCCTTTTGTTAATAGAAAGCTTTCCTTTTGGGTGATAAGTGTCCTTCGGGATGCTCTTCTTTGCCCACCCTGATTGCTGTTTGGAACCACTGCCCTCTATCCTCAGAATCAGAATGAAAGGCTGGACACAGGCCTCATCTCCAAGACTGAGAGTGGTGGCTTGGGTCTGATGCCCTGCCCAAAGGTCCGATGGTGGTCCTGCTGGGCTCCTGCTAAGATCTGGGCTCCCCTCATATTTCCCCTCCAATTCTGGGGCCCAGAGAAGTGTGAAGATCCACAGTATTGGGGCTGGTCAGTCTGGGTTTGAATCTGGATCATGTATCACCAGTGTCACCCCCTCCTGTGATGCCCACATGGCTTTCCTCTTCTGCTTTGGTGTTGTTTCACTGGCTTGAAAGGCCCATACTCCCTGTTGAAGGAGAGAGAAGGATGTGAGCAGAGAGTTCCAGATCCTGAGGGGGAAGGGCACGTGGTGTGGCTGAGGACAGGAAGGAAGGCCAGCCGGGCTGGAGGGGGCCAGATGTGGGAGGGTGCGGGGGCCATGTCAACTCATCCCAACCAGGACACTGGTGTAAATGGACGGATGCTCCAGCAATCATGGCTCTGGGATAAGAAGTAAGAAGCTGGGCTGTCCCAGGGAGACTGGACGGCCCCGGTCCCTCTCAGGCAGGGATGCTGTCCTGGCATCTGCCGCTGGCCCTCACCGCCGGCCCCCAGATGCTGACGTGTGGACAGCGCCACTAGGATGAAGAGGGACTGATCTGTGGCAAAATGAGAAAACAGGTCTCTTCTCAGGGAGGATGGTCCTTGAATCTGATCTTCTGTCATCCCCGATTCTTTCTGTTTAAACATCTATAAGTTTATGAAACAATGGTGATGAAAACTGGGCCTTAAAAACGTCTCCATTTACCAAATAAAACATGGCAGGCTTGTGGGGACAAAAATGACCCCAAATAACATTTATCTGAAAATTGATAGTGCTGTGAAAGCCAATGTCTGGGAACAGCGGGTCGGGGTCACGTTGAAGTGCAGAGCCCAGCAGCGCCTCGGTTCTTGGACCCCTTCTGCCCAGTGACCTTCCTTGGTCCCATGGCCGCACCAGACCTTAGCAACTCGAAGAACCTCAGCCTGATGCGCTGCTGCCAGACACCACTCCCGGGCACGAGCCTCCCCCTCCCTGTCCTTAGTGCCTCCGCACGAATGATGACAAGTCCGTACCTCATTTCACAGGTGACCCCCAGGTTCATCTGCTTCACCCCCAGCCTTACCCCTCCTTTTCATCACGCCTTCCAGACCCCCACCCTTGGAACCTCCCAACATTTTCCCCGCCCCACCCTGGGTGGAGAGGACACGGCAGTCCAGGGGTCTGGGCTGCTGTCATCTGTGGCTCAGTCTCGGCCACCCCTGCTGCTTGTCCTTCAGTGTAGTATCTTGTCTCGGGGCCCCTCTCCCACCCCCTCCAGGGCTGCATCGACGGAAGGTGCAGGTTAAGCTTTTGTGCAGGTGGAGGTGACCAGCGGGAGGTTCGAAGAGGGAGGGGGACGCAGGGACTGGGGAGAAAGGACTGGGGTGAGTGCGTGTCCCATGAAGCCACGGGAGCAGATGGAGTCCGTCAGGAGGGAAGAGAAGAGACAAAGCGTTCATTGTCCCCAGTGCCCACCCTTCCTCCTGAGCTCCCTGTCCCATGTGGTGCCTCTTTCACCTGGAGGCCCAGAGACTTGAAGCAGAACTGGTTTTCCTGGGCTCCCTCATCCCCTTTGTCCCTACGCCCTTGCCATCCAGTCGGCCCCCAGCTTACATTCCTGACTTCAGCTGCCATCACCTCTAAAATCTCCTTCCCCACCACCACTGGCCCTGCTTTGTCCCTGCAGGTCAGGGCCCTGCTCTACTCCCCTGGATGTCCCTGGCTGGGCAAGTGAGCCCGCCGCGTAGGCAGCGCTCCCCGCAGGTTTGTGTAGTGCAGAGGGAGCCTCGGCGCTGCCGCAGATTGCTGGGACCCGCTCTGCAGCCTGAGACCTTGCAGTTCTAACAGGTGCCCAGATGATGCCGGTGCTGGGTGAGCACCAGTGGTTTTACTGCACCAACTGGCCGGATGAACCTGAGCTAGTACCTGAGGTATGGTCTGGTTCATCCAGAGGGAAGTGGGTTCTTCCTCATTCAGGCCCACCCCACGCCTGAGCAGCAATTAAGATGCCCTTAGATCCATTCACTTTTGGTGGCGCCTTTTCCCACTGCACTCCTGTTATGTTTCCGGTCGATTCTAACGTTATAACGGTTTTTACACGTGTAAAAACCCACCACCCACCCCCACCATCCAGGACTGGCACAGTTGATTTTTAGACTCAAAGACAGGTGTGATTTGGGTACATTTAATCACGGTTGGCTTGGCTGGTGGTTCAGTCTTTCTAGATTGTCATGCGTACGGGTGGTAACTTCTGTTTCTGTTTCATCCCTCCCTCTATGTTGTTGCCCAGTCATGTGTAAAGGTGTTGAAGGACCTGGGGATGAAGGATTCACCTGCAGCTCAGGAAACCCTTCAGTAGACCCAACATCAGCCCCTCTGGGCCACGAGACTTCACCTAAAGTAGCTGAGCTCTAGTCCCTTAATTTAGCAAAAAGACTGTCAAATGCCACCCTTCTGAAGCAACTGAATCGAACATGGAAAATCATGAAACGAACCAACTTGGCTGTGGCCCAAGTTCACCCATGCTCTTGCTGGAGGTGGTCTATCTGAGTCTCCTGTGTCTCTTACTTACCAGGGGCCCCATGTCGGGGGTTTGGAAGGGCGGACAGGATGACAAGCATCTAGAGGAACCCCAAACGGTTCTTTATGCTGAGACTTCCCAAATGGGGTAATGACAGGCTCCATTATCTTGATAAGAGTTTCTTTTGGACACTGTCCAGTTTCCTTGTTCTCATTCGTTGTTCCCCAAGCAAACTACTGGCGTATAATTTGATCTCTCAAGCAGAATAATTCTTTAGTCAAAGTATACTCCGATTGCAAATGAATGAGTCTCCTGGCTCACCAATTAGTGTCTGGCGAGTGTAATTAATGTAACTGGATTTCCTAGAATCTGATCACACTGGGGCGAATTGAACTTGAAAAGGCTAACACTCCATGATGCTGCCACCCCGTCAACAGCCCCGCCTGAAGCAGCCATCCCCACTCTCCCCCACCGCCCAGCGCTTCCTTCACTTTGCTGTTAGACCTTCACTCTTGAGGCTTCCCTGGGGAAGTGCGCTGGGCTCCACCAACCTCATGTACCTTAAGGGAAAGTGTTAAGGAGTAAATAACTCCAGGGAGATGGTCGCATCTCTGATGTTTTATTTTCCCACTTTGCTGTGAGCCTATTGGGCACTGCAATTTCGCCTATACCACTTCCAACCATGTTGGTCTAGATCTAGTGTTGCCTTTAAAGATATTCTCCCTTTACTCTTTCAGGGAGAAGCCACTTAGCATCCTTTGTAGGGCATATGTCAAAAAACTCTGTGCTTGTTCTGATGACCTCAGAGCCAGTTTTCCTTCTCTACCCATTCCTTTGAATGTTTCTGAATAGCAAGGCATCCTTCGGTGAGGGGCACTTAGACACAAGGCCTGCCATTTGAATGGAAACACAGTCTTCTTGGGGGAAGGGGAAGGCTTTGGGGTCTAGTGGAAAAATACCAGGCTTTGGAGTTAGACTTCAGTTCAAGCTCTGGCTCTGCCACTTTCTAGCTGTGTGACTTTCATAAGTTACTTAACTTCTCTGAGCCTGAGACGAGGAATCTCTGAAGGAGTTATTGAGCTTGTGTGAGATTTTGACCACCCTATCCAAATAGCCCTCCCTACCACAGATACTTGCTATTCTATCACCTTGTTCATTTCCTTCAAAACTCTTATCCCAATCTGAAATGTTTCTCCCTACATATTTATCTCTTGCCTATTGTCTGTGTTGCCCTAGTTTATAAAGCCCAGGAGGGCAGGGGTCATGTCTATCTGGCTTTAAACTTCAGCCCTATTACCTAGAGCAGTTCCTAGAACATCGTAGGTGCTCAGCACTTATTTGTTGACTGAACAAATGTATGGATAACATAATCCTCAGCACGTGGTTGACACCCAGTTAAGGTAGAACGCGCTCAAACCATCTGGGTAAAGAGCCCTGGTCCTCCTCTTCCGAGCTGCCCACACTCATTCAGTCCACTCATTCTGCACATATTTCCTGAGTACCTACTATGTGCTAAGTACTGTTCTAGATTCTGGGGATACAGCAGTAAACAAAACAGACACAAATTCCTGCCTCGTGAAGCTTAAGTTTTAGTGGGCAGACAGGCAAAAGAATAAAGAAGTAAACTATAAGGAAGCCAGACTGTGAGAAGGGCTGTGGAGTGGGTAGGGAGTGCTGGGGAGGGAAGGTCAGGAAAGTCTGCCCGGAGGAGATGATATGTCAGAAAAGTCCCGAAGGAAGGGAGGGGTGAACTCACAGATTTCTGGGGGAAAAGTCTTCCAGGCAGAGACAACAGCAAGTGCAAAGGTCCTGGGGCTGGATGATTGCCAGAGTGGGCTGCGGGGAGAGAGGTCACGGGGGCTGGTTGAGCGGGCCCTCGTAAACCACGGTGAGGGCTTTCCGCGTTGCACTGAGAAAGATGAGAAGAATATGGTGAGCCTTCTATTTTCTAGGGTCATTAGAGGGCTGTGTTTGTTGCTGGAAGATTCTGCAGTTGGGCTGCCCTCTGGTGAGCAGAGAGCTGTGTCAGGCCTCTACTCTCCATCCTTCTCACGAGAGCCAGTTTCTGCCGCCCTGGACACTGGCCTGGCTCTGCGTGTCACTTCCTCTCCCTGGAGTGTCCCCTGCTTGAGGCTGTAGGTTACCCTGGAAGGCAGGGGCAGGGGGTGGTGCTGCTTTTGACAGCCACTTTCAACAGCCAGTGCCGACTGAACACCTGATCGGCTTGAAGCTCCCAATTACAGGGGAGCAGCAGGAAAGGATGAGACTCAGCTTGGTCCTCAGGCTGGGGGCTGGGGTGGGGTGCGGGTCCCTGGTAACCCGGTTGGGAAGACAGGCTCTCTGAGGGCAAAGCTGAGTGATGTTGCAACATTGTAGGTATCACATACACAGTGCCCAGAGGGTTGTTACAATGGTAACAATGGCTAACAATTATGTCAAGCTACTCAGCGACAGTAAAATTAGATTTTAGGGGTCAAGCTGACACCCAAAGGGGAGCCATGGTCACACAGACTCCTGGGACCCAGTACCTGGAAGCATACGGTGATGTCTGAGAGGCCACAGCCCCCCGATTCTTCCCACCTAGGTCTGTCCCACGTCACGGGGCTCCCGGGCTCAGAGATCAGAGACCTCACAGGGTGGGAGGACCCAGGTGGCCGGCAGGGTGTAGAGCCGACCTCTGGGGAAAGGGGCTTAGAGATCCCAAGCTGAGGGCAGGTGCCTGCTCTATGGCGTCCACTTGGGACCTGGCTCAGTATCAGGGCAGAGCCTCTGGCAACCCCAGGAGCCTCTCTGGGCCTCCAGCTCCTGGTCTGTAAAGGGAGGGGCTGGCCTCCATCAGGGAACCCCCAGCTCTGCCACAGGCTGCCCTCTAGGAGGACAGGGGCTGGTGGCACTGGCTGAGCTGGCAGGGACTCCCCTGCCACACTCAGAGCAGTCCCAGTGACCTGTTAATGTTGATATTTGGAGCTTCTCCACGACTTTCAACTTAGGAAAGTGTTCTGCCTCTTAAAAAAAGCCATGAGGGACCCCTATAGAGGATTCTCCCCAGTGAAGGCCAGGCCTCCCGCGTTGAGGCCCAGTGCTTGGTTCTGTGTTTTGGTGATTTCAAGAGCATGTGGTCATCAGGGCCGTAATCACCCAGGGAAGGTCCTTGAGAAATGGGGTCTGAGGGCAGAGTCTTGGATCTTTTTTTTTTTTTTTTTTTGTGGGTTCCGGGGCCCTCTCCTGTTTTGGCTCTTCCCATTGCGGAGCACAGGCTCCGGACGCGCAGGCTCAGTGGCCATGGCTCACGGGCCCAGCCGCTCCGCGGCATGTGGGATCTTCCCGGACCGGGGCACAAACCCGTGTCCCCTGCATCGGCAGGCGGACTCTCAACCACTGCGCCACCAGGGAAGCCCTAGAGTCTTGGATCGTTAATGAGCTTTTCCTTCTCCCTACCGTTCTTAATGTCAGGTTTCATTAGGAAATGGAGTTCTGTAGCTCTGCTCTTCTACCCAGACATGCTGTTGACATAGATGCTTCTAACCAGTGGGCAGGGGAAAGAATGGTTGGCCCTCTGAGAGGGGTGGGTCTCTCCAGTACCCTCTTCTCTACACAAGAGGAAGACCACTCTGAACAGGGTCTGATGAAAGGCCATGGGACACAAAGGGCCTTGGGACAGGGTGGGGTCCTGGTGATGAAGGACGCACACGGTGGTGGCAGGTGGCCCGCGGCCCCACTGTGTTCTTCCCGCACATCCAGGACCCCACCGCCTTCCTGCTCCACCTGGACACCTCTCCAGCTGGCTTTGAAATGACAGGTACGTTCCCTCCTCTTCCTCCTTCCTGGTGTCTTCTGAACAAAGAGCTCACAAGCCCTTGTTGTGTTAGGATTCTTACGCTAACCACAGGGGGGAGAGGACAGGGTCATCACAATGACAAAAATGAGGAAATGGTGCTGTTCTTTCTGCTCTGAGCTGAGCTATTGATGCGGTCTCCTCCACAGTCTCCTGGCAGGATCCCAACCACCCACTCCACTCTCACACAATCCTGAAAGGTCACTCCTGTTTCTCATCTGGTCTTCCCACCCTTGTTTGCCCGATGACCCCTGCTTATATTTCAAGTCTCACTTCCTTAGAGAAACTGCTTCTGCCATCTGATTGACGTTTTATTCCCTGTATTCTCCCATAGCAACTTGTATTAATACTCATGCCCTGTTGTAACTGTCACCATGCAGGTCTGTCTCTAAGACCAGGCAGTGTGCTTCTGTGGGGGAGGGACACTTTGTACCCCCTCCTCCCTCGTGAATATTTTGTACTCCTACCTCTATTTTTCTCTGCTGTGCTCAGGGGAGGCATTACGAATCAATCACAGCACTCTTTTTTTTTGATGATCCCAAATTCAGCACTTCATAATCATTCTCAGCCCAGCACTTCAAGATCCAAACAATCATAACCCCCGTCAGAGGGCTCCACAGTGCTGTCTGGTCTTAGGCATTCCCTAGCAGATGTGTGTCCTGGTTCTCTTGTCACCTGACTCTCATCAACTGTTGGACTGAAAGTAGGAGAATGAGAAAGAGTGAGGTTATCCTGCAGAAATTTGCCTATTCTCATCAAGGGGAGAGAAGGAAATTGGGAACGACGGGAGGAGCTATAGGATTAAAAAAAGAAATCCAAGGTTGAAAGTAACTTTCATGTGGATGAAGCCAGATGCAGACATCCAGCCCTAAATCCTGCTTGTTGGCTAATACAGGGCATGGGCTCCTGGTATACTTCCAGAATGAAGCACCAGGAGACTAGGGGTTAACAGCTCGGGGCAAGGAGGCCAAGGTGTCATCTCATAGCCTCCACATCTCAGCTGAGAGGTGGGACATGGCTCACTCAGGCCACGATAACAGAGGCAAGTCCTACAAAGCCATATGCTTCTAACCAAGAGTTACCAACCACCAATAGAGTTTTGATAAAAAATATACGACAAGAAACCTTCCTGGTAGATTGTCGGAGTAAAACCAGAGTCTGGCGATAAAGAAAGACTGGGGGTCCCAAAGCGTGGAACCCTCTATGTAAGAGAGAGATTGTGGGCAAGGTTGGGGGCAGGTGTGGTGGGTTTGCAAAGCTCCAAAGGTCAGACAATGTGAATGCCAAGGGCAAGAAATCAAAGACTGTGAGTGGTTGGAGGTGGTTCAGTTTGAGATCCCATGTTCTCAGCTCCTGGGTTATGGAATCCATGAGAGAGGCAGGCGGTGATGGCTAAAGCTAATATAAGCCTGTGGAATCCATGGGCATCACTCACGTCTTCTGCTCTCCAGTCATGTCTGCACTGACGCCATCCTCATTTCTCCAAGGCAAAGGGCCAACAGGAGACCTCCCTGCCAGGGCAAATCATCCCCAAGAGATGATTTTCCCCTTTGGCACCATGTCCTGTGTTTGCTCAGCAGCCCACATCCTGCTCGGCCCCGAACCTTGGAGCAGTCTCCCCACAAATTCACTCAAATTCTCCAAGATTAAAATCAATCCTATATTCAGGGAGCACTTGAGAGACTTCGAGGTTCACCTAGAAGGAAGTGTAAATTGCATCACTAATGTCAGTGCTTGTGCAGCTGGGCAATAGCCAGACGGTTCATATGACAATCAATCTAACACACCTAAATTGTTCCCACAGATTAACCATCGATTGTTAGAAAAGTCACTTACTTCCTTTATCGTTACGGCAGCAGTAGAAATAGAGTACCCCGGAAGACACGCCTCCTTATAGCTAGGAACTTATAAATAGCAAGGCATTTTTATTCAAATTGAGAAGAACCCAGAAAAATGGGGATCTCTACAGTCATCCTTGAAATATGTCTTTTATTGGGTCAAGTTCTATCTACAGGTATTATATCTAATTGCTACATTTGTTAATTTCACGGCTCTAACTCCAAATCATGGCAAATTAGATCTGTTTCTTGGTGCTAGACTTTCCATCTCAAGAGTTTTCTATCAAGGGTGGGGGCAATTCTTTGCTAATCATTGTAATTGCAAGTATTTTTATTTTGTTTCTGGCTGAGAAATGCCATGATTGTAGTTAGAAAAAGTCAATCATTATGTCAGTGTCTACAGTGAGTTACTCAACTAAGGAAATGATTGACTGGTCTTAGAAAAATTCCTGAAATTAAGGAAAAGTGTGCACTATTAAGAGGTCCTAAAACGTTGTCATCATTGGTTAAGCCCTTAGTTTGTGTACTGATGAAAATGGGCAGAAAAGATTGCCCTGGAAATGCTCATCATGTGAGTTCTTTCTGCAGGTGTGTCTGGCTTATTAATTAGTATTTACAGAGCAAAATCAGGTCAAGTGGCTGAGCACAGATAAGATCATTAAGATAGCAAGTTTGTGTCTGTCACTACTTTAGAGAAATGATTATTTTTTTATAAGATGTGGTTAAATTCTCTCTTTTTAAAAAATTATTTATTTATTTTTGGCTGCGTTGGGTCTTCGTCGCTGCGCACGGGCTTTCTCTAGTTGTGGCGGGCAGGGGTTATTCTTTGTTGCAGTGCGTGGGCTTCTCCTTGCGGTGGCTTCTCGTTGCGGAGCACAGGCTCTAGGCGCATGGGCTTCAGTAGTGGTGGCACGTGGGCTCAGTAGCTGTGGTTCGCAGGCTCTAGAGCGCAGGCTAAGTAGTTGTGGCGCACGGGCTTAGTTGCTCCACGGCATGTGGGATCTTCCCGGACCAGGGATCGAACCCGTGTCCCCTGCATTGGCAGGCGGATTCTTAACCACCGCATGACCAGGGAAGTCCTAGAGAAATGATCTGAAGCTTAGTTAGTCAAGCATATCTTTGTGTTCTTAGAGTGTCAAGTGATAAAAGGGACACGAAAGAGCCCTGGGCAAATCAGTGAGACCTTGAATCTCAATGTCATTTTACCGAGATGCTAAGTGAACAGGACAATTAGCCAGTCTGTCTATTAGTTCTCTCTTTTTTTCTCTCTGTCTCTCTCACTCTCTGTCTCTGCCCAGGAACACGCTGACAGTTGACACCCACCTTCCCTTCTTGTCAGGAGGACCTTGGGGGGTACTGGCTCTGGACAATCTCGGGGCTGGAGATTACGCCTCCATCAAAATATTTGAAAATGGAAGGCAGTGTTCTTAGCTCCAGCTTTTATGAGTACGAAGTTAATCTCTGGACTTGCACTGGCTCTGAAAATGGGAGATTCATGTCAGCCCCTAAAGGACAGGGAGCGAATTGCCATGTCCTTATCTACAAAGGAGCTTAAGGCAGCTTCTACGCGTGTCTTGAGGGAACTTGTGGTTTGACATGATGTTATGTGCACACATATGCTATGTGCACACACATACAAGCGTGCCTGCATTTGTATTTTAGACGTAAGGATTAACCCTCTGCAAAGCGCTGGCTCTGTACCAGGTGCTCTGTGAGACAGGGTACCTATCTTCCCTTGTCTAAATCTGCTAACGAGTTAGGTATCCGCATTGCAGAAGAGGAAACTGAGGCTCAGAAAGGTTCTGTGTCCCATCCAAGGTCAGCAGTTGCTGTGGGCGGTGGGCCGGGATTTGAACCAGGAGGAGGTCTGCTGGCATTCGGGTAACGGGTAGCAGCTTTGGCCCATTAACCCCTGCTGTTCCTTGCAGAGATCTGAGGAGTGCTTGAGCCCCCCAGGGGAGCTTTGTGCTGGGGGAACCCATGCAGCAGACACTCTTCTCAGTTCCGGTCTTTGCACAAATTCTTGAGAAGGAGTCAGTGAGCTCAGGTTTGTGCAGGGCTCTAGGGGCCGTGGAACCCCTGCTGCTCCTGGCAATGTCTTTGGTTCTGCCATTTACCGGCTCTGGAGCCTCTGCAAGCCTCATTTTCTTCACTGGTAAATTGGGGTTGTGTTCCAGCTTCACAGGGTTGTATAGACCTGAGGTCACCCATGCGGTGTCTGGCACCTGGAGGGTGTGAGGGGGCCTGGGTGCCGTCCACTGTTACTCTCCTAGGCATTTTCCTCACATAACTTCCTAAATGCAAAGTGGTATCTTGGACTGGATCCTAGAAAAAGGAAAAACTGGTGAAATCCCAATAAAGTCTGGAGTTTAGTTAGTAGGAATGTACCATTGTTGATTTGGTAATTGTGACAAATGTACCTCAGTCATGTGAGATGTTAGCATGAGGGGAAATTGGGTAAGAGTATATGGGAACTCTCTGTATTTTCTGCAACTTTTCTATAACTCTGTAAAGTTATTGTGAAAGAATTTCTTTTAGCTCAACTTCCCTTGGTCCCATTTCTTCAAGGTCAATGTTTTGCAAAATAAGAAAGTAATAATTGCTTACAAACTAATTCCTAGCAAAGTGTTAATGCCTGTACTTCCCCTTTTCACAGTTTATCAGGGGTTTTGGCAATGATTAACGCCATGAAAAAAAGGAGGAAATGGAATGGAAGGACTTTAAGGCGCTGCGAGATGTCCTTATGCGGGTGACATTGGACTGGGGGAGGCACTTCTGTTATCACTTAAACAGACCTCACAGACGTCTAATTACTCCCTCGCCAGTTCTCTTGGCTGCAACTCGTTTTTACTGTGCAAAATCCCCCCCTGGGCATTATGTCACTCAGTCCAGTCTAGGTGCGGAATGTTACAGAAAGGAGGTAAAGTCCAAGGCCGTGCCCCAGGACCGAGTCCCAAAGCATCACAGCCTGGCACCGGGACCCTGCGTTCCTGCCCGGCCATCCTCTCCAGCCTCCTGTGTCTCTCCAGACCCCCACCTGGGTTTCAGTTCCCACTTGCTCCCTGCTGTTTTCCACCCCATGATTTTATTTGTTCTACCTGTTTTCCAGGACACTTGGTAGCGGGATGTCTCACAGTACAAAGCAACCTGTCCCGCCCACCTCAGGCCACGCAGTAATGCTGCCTCTTGCCATGGTGACTGCGCTCACGCTGTTCCCTCCACCTGGAACGCAGTCTTATTCTTCCCCTCCTCTGGCTAAATCTAGCTGCTCTTTTTAAATACGATGGACACTGTCCCATCCAGGAACCCTAACATGTACTCTCAACACACACACACACACACACACACACACACCACGCACGCAGTGTGTCACCCTGTGGTTGCCATTCGTATTCTCCCATAACATCTTAACTCTTATGCTAGATCATCTGTGGATTTTTCTAGAGATCCTGCTATGCCGGGAGTCCCTGGAGGGCAGGGGCCACACCTTGCTCACTTAGGACAACACAGTGCATCACCAGGAGCCTACCAAAGGCTCCCGCTGATGGTAATGGACGGGCAGGAGAGAGGGTGCTTGTGCCCTGAGACATCCCCTCTGTGCCCTGTGCCAGGTCCCGTGAAGTATTTCTCTTCCCTTACGTATAGTTTATGGGGAGCCAGACACCGTATCAGGAACAATACTGACCACAGCCTCTCCATTACTAAATATTATTATTTCAGACTGTGTTGCTTTCTGACAAGTTGAAATGGAATCTCAGTGTTTTCACTTGAATTTTGGGAAGCAGTGGAGCTGAGCTGTGAGCACACTTGCTCTGGGATCAATGCACTCAACTTCCAGCATCAGTTTCACTCTGTCACAGCTGTGTGACCTTTGACGAGTTGTTTTCCTTCCCTAAGCCTTGGATTTCTCTTCTATAGAATAGATTGTGTAATAATTCTACCATAAAGGATATTGTGAAGATAAAATGAGATACTACAGGTAGACCACTTAGCTTAATGCCGGAATGTCCTAATCGCTAAAAGGTATGAGCATCTCCCCTCCCTACCTCTCCCCTCTCCCCTCCTTCTTTTTCTCTCCTCTTCCTCCCTCTCGGCTTTATCCTTAGCATCATTTTTTCCTTATCTTCTTTTTCATCCTTGTTCTTTTCTTTTAGGCTACAACCCCATTTCCCTAAAAGATTCTTCCCCTAAAAGAATCTGCCTCCTACCTTACCTGCCACCTCATTTCATGCCTTCAGCCTCAAACCACAGCTTTTAACGCATAGTGTGGAAAATGTAGGAGCTAGAGAAAAACAGAGAAAAGGTGAAAACTCTCATCATCCTATCACTCGAGATTGCCTTTGTTAAAATATGTATTTCTTTCAGATTATGTGTGTATGCAGTGATATCATTTTTTCTGGCTGCAACTGTGCGGCATGAGGGATCTTAGTTCCCTGACCAGGGATCGAACCTGTGCCCCCTGCAGTGGAAGCTCGGAGTGTGAGCCACTGGACCACCAGGGAAGTCCCTAAGTGATATCTTTTCATATACAGTCTTTCTATAGTTTATATTCTGAACATTTTAACATGCAGTCATGGTTTTGGAGACTGACGTTTATTCAGGTTTTCTCCTTATTTTTTTTTTTTAATTTCAGCTTTATTGAGGTACAATGACCAAGAAATTTATAGGATATTTAAAGAGTATCTCGTGGTGATTCGATATGCATATGCATTATGAAAATATTCTCCCCCACCTAGTTAATGAACATATCTATAACCTCACATTTTTATCTTTTATTTTGGTGAGAGCATTTAAGTTCTACCCTCTTAACAAATTCCAACTGTACAATAAATACAGTGTTATCAACTATAGTCCCCATGTTTTACATTAGATCCTGAGAACTTATTCATGGTATCAGTGAAAGTTTGTACCCTTTTACCAACCTCTCCCTATTTCTTCCACCCCCTTTCAGGTTCTTTCTGTAATTATAATGGCTAATACTGTGAAGATAATGTTTGTTCATGCATCTTTGTCCACATTAAGTAAATTATGATTTCCTTTGGCTAGGTTCTTAGAAGTGGAATTACTAAGTCAAACAACAGTGAGCGGCCCGCTTACCACGAAAATCTTGACTGAATTGTTGGGTGAAAAACGGTTTACAGTCATTTTAATTTGCATTTCTTTGTTTACAGTGAAGGTGAATGTTTTTAAGCCATTTACATTCCTTTTCCTTGAAGTGTCTGTTTATATCCTTTATCCATTTATCTTGTGTGTGTGAAAGCTAGTATCATCTTTGTTGATTTATATAAACTCTCTCTATAATTTGGATGTTAATACTTTGTCCATTACATTGATGACAAATATTTTCCCAGTTTGTTGTTTGCCTTTTAATTTTGATTTTCTTCCACACAAATATTTTACATTTTTACAAAATTAAATTTATTGCTATTTTCCTTTGTGATTTCCTGTTGATTTAACACCTAGAAATTTCACAGAAACCAGATAAACATTTAATTAGTTTCCTGTCTTGGTGTGTTTAAAAACATCTAGTTCTTCTGTTCTGAAAATTATTTTGCTTTCTGGTGTGAAATAGGTATCTAAAATAATTTTTAAAGTATTTAAAATTTTAAACTTTGTTTTAATTTTATGGCTTTATTTTGAATATTTTGGAGCTACTAATAATTTTTTGAGTGCTGACTACATGGCAAACACTATAGTAAGCACCTGATGTATTTTTCTGACTGTCTTCGCAATAACCTTGTGAAGTAGGTTAGTGTAACTACCTTTTCACAGATGAGGAAACGAGGACTGAGTGAGAATTAATGAATTGCCCAAGTTTAGAGACCAAATAAGCAGCAGGGCTAGAATTTGAACCTAAGTCACCTGTCTCCCAGGTTCATAGGTGGACAAGACCTCCCAGCCCCACTCTCACTGCCCCTACCCCTGCCTCATCAGTATTTTTTTCTTTTTCAAGAACTTATCAGTCATTTTTAGCCTATTTATTTTTCCTGCTAAACTTCAGAATCTTTTTTTTTTTTTTTTTTTTTTTGTCGTGGTAAGCAGGCCTCTCACTGTTGTGGCCTCTCCCGTCGCGGAGCACAGGCTCCGGACGCGCAGGCTCAGCGGCCATGGCTCACGGGCCCAGCCGCTCCGCGGCACGTGGGATCTTCCCGGACCAGGGCACGAACCCGTGTCCCCTGCATCGGCAGGCGGACTCTCAACCACTGCGCCACCAGGGAAGCCCCCAGAATCATTTTTTAAAGAACCAATCAATCCAAGAAAAACCTTTGGATGGAAATTATATCAAACCTATGAATTAGTTTAGAATGACTGATTTTCCTATGTTCAGTCCTTCCATCCAGAAACCCGATTCATCTCTTCATTTGCCAGGAGAGAGCCACGAAGCTTCACATAGAGTTTGTAGTTTTATTCTCATGAGTTTATTTCGAAAGGAAAGTTTATTCATCATGTCTTTACTTCCTTGGAGCTCATTTTCACCCACATCTTCCCCTCTGCCTGGCGCACGTCCGCTTGGACGTCCAGGTCCCGTTCCAGGAAATCTCGCGTGATCTTCTGCCGGACTCCTGGACGTCCGGCAATCAGAGCCCTCAGTCCCCTGTCCTGTAATTGCTTACCTGCAGGCCTCGACCACTAGAGCCAATTACCAGCGGCGGCATCATGTAATCTCAGCATTCCCCCGGCTTGCTGGAGTCTAGCATGCAGGAGGTGCCAGTAAATGATTGTTGAATGAATTATTCCTTATCACTGTGTCGAAACGCTCTTGCTGCAGGACAGCGAGCGGTTTTCAAACCTTAGTGTGTATCAGAATCACCTCGAATGCCTGTTAAAAACATATATTGTTGGGCACCACCTCCAGGGTAAATTCTTAAGTCTGGGGGAGGCCTAAAAATGTGCATTTTGTATAAATTCCCACATGCTGGATGGTGCTGCTGATTCATGGAACCGTTTTAAGAGCCATTGTTCTAAAGGAACACTTTTCTAACGTGACTGGGTCCGGTAGTTGGTTGGTTTTTCAAAAATGTTGTTTAAAATGGGGAAATCATAAAATATGATACAGACACATTTTAAGTGTTTCATTTTATCTTAAAACATATAAACACACTTTGATTTGCCAATTTGTGGCTGTAGGCTTTTCTCTCAGTAGGGGTCTTCTGCAATTCTGCAATGTCTTTCTTACATAAACTACGTCCATTTGGCATTATCTATAATTTCTAATTTTAGTTTCTCTAAAGTAGAGCACGAAATGAAAGACATTTGCAAAGCAGTATGAGGGGAGAAGTTCTATTACTTTACATATCCTTCTACTTTTTACTGTTTAACCCACTTGATGTCTTTTAGCAACTTGATTTTATTTTATTTCCAAAGCATTCAGCCTTATTTTTTTAAAGGCATCTTTCTTTTTGTACCCATATTTGATCAATTTACTTAATATTTAATGCCAGGTACAACCAGCATAAACAGGTTCAGGACTCACACCTGCCTTTAATCGATCACACAGCTTGGTTGGAGTGAAAGATGCCAAGTGTACTAGACATTAGCATACCAGCCCTAGTGTTCAGTAGGTTTACAGAGAGGATGGAGAGCCTCAGTGGATCTGGCTAGTGGGTTACATATAGGGTAGTTAAGACAACTTCTTGTCTACTGCCACCTATGAGATGCCTTTCATCTAGAGTAGCCGGATATCGTAAGTAACAATACAATGCACCCAGTTAAATTCGAATTTCAGATAAATTTTTTTTCTTAAGTATACATATATCCCATGTAATATTGCAGACATACTTATATTAAGGCAGTATTCATTGTTTATCTGAAATTCAAATTTAACTGGGCATCCTGTGTTTCATCTGGCAACTCGACTTCCACCCTGTTTTCTCCTGATGTATGTCTATGTCTTCTTCTAAGCCTTGTTGAAATATCCTCTCCTCTCTGGATTCCTCCTGTCCTTCTCCCAAGCCCGGGAATTGTTTCTTTTGAGATTTCCATTCCCCTTCCACTGTGTTCCTCATTGGCCAAGATGGAGAGTTACTGGTTAGCAAGTCTGGCTGCCAGGTGGCCTCTGAGCTCCAGAGGACTACACCTTACCCTCTTTGATGGATCCCTACTGTCCTGTGCCCCCTGTGCGGTCAGAGACTGGTCCATATTCCCTGAGTGAATCAATTAATGAATGATGGGTCCAGCTACCCTCCAAAGCAAAGAGTAATGCAACTTTCTCCCCTGCTTGAATTAGATGGTGGGAGGGTGGGTCCGGATTTAATTCTTGTTTTCGGAAGACTCTCATTTGGCTATTTTTCCTTGTATTTTCAGCAACATCAACAGTGAGTGACACCAGAGAAACTGCTTTTTGGGAGACACAGACACTCAGCTCTGGTAACTCTATCAAACTTGGGAGCCGGGCGATTGTGGTGCCCAAGGCCACCCCCAAGAACTCAGGAGGGACTGCTGCAGAGAATCCTGCTGGGTTTTAGATGTAGGACAGGTCCTCTGAGGGGGTCCATCTGGACCCTTAGCTCCTTCCTTGTGAGGTGCCATACTGACCATAAGATAGGCCCCAAGTTTCCATGCAAGTCTCTGTCCAGCCACACTTCTTTCCTAAGGTCTCTGTCCCCCAGACTGCCCCACTGGGTGTCCAGCAGGGGTTACAGACAGCAGGGCAGCAGGAGCAGACAGGGACAGCAGCATCTAACTGAGCCTCTCTGGATATAATCACATTTCTCTTCTTTTCTAGAACTGTTAACAGGTCTTGGGGAAATAGTGAATACCCCTGCCTCAGTCAATGCTTTAAAGGCTAACTTCTTCTGCTCCCTAATTCCTCTTTTATTCTAGTCCTGTGCATGCATGAGCATACCTGCCTGTGCAAAACTGCAGACCATGATTTGGGCCAAATAATACAAACTTTAAAAATATATACACTGGGAGGCTGAATAGTGAAATGGTTAAGAGCAACTGTCTGAGCACAAATCCTGCCCTGTCACTTACTAGTCAGTTGATTTGGGTCACCTACCCAAGCCTCAGTTTCCCTATGGGGTTGTACGAGGATTAACTAAGATGACACATATAAAACTCTTGAATATGACCCCAGGTCCCCAGGTTAGAAAATGTACACAATCTTCTGCCATGATTAAGCTTTTAAAAATCAGCACCCTTGGGTGCCTGTGAAGGAGGAGAAGAGATGGCACAAGTGTGGACTTTTGAGGCATTTTAGAAGCAAGCCTAGACCTCTCATTGCACTAGAGCCTCAAGAAATCTTTTCAATTTGAATTAAATTTCAAAAACAGATTCCAGATTTGTTGATGTTGAGTTACATGCAGTTGTTACATCTTTAGTTCAGAGTCAACTATAAGAAAAGCAATGGCTCAAAGGTGGATTTCTTGGTCAGGGTTCCCTGTGCGTGAAGCATGCATGCGTCTGATTTTCCTTTTATTCCTTTATAGTTTCTGAATCAGATCTTCCCAGAACAAGTGGTAAGTACTTTGAAAACAGCATCCTGTATTTGGTTTAAAATTTATTTATCCTTCTATACAGTTATTTATATCTTAAAGAATAAACACTGCCTCACTGGACTTTAATGGATGGTATGAGGATCGCATAAGTATATGATCTGTGTCCTTTACGGAAATACAAGGGCAATAGAAACTTCCTTCAGCTACAGCATAAATGGACCATGTGGTTATCTAGTTAGGTTCTTCTTCAATTTTAATTTGCCTTTGCCTCAAACTTCAGTGCACATCAGAATCAACTAAGATATTTGGCTGAATGCAGGTCCTTAGAGTTCACCTCCCCACTCCAGACACTCGGATTTGGCTGGTCTGGGGTGGGGCTCAGGAATCTGCATTTTTATATAACTGAAAATAAGGATGGTCTGCAGACCACACTTTGAGCAAGCATGCTGCATGGCCCAGGACTGAATGAAGTTTTCATGTTTACAATGTAATTATGGGACTTTGCTAAAAATTTCCAAAGCAAGCAACAGAAGATACGTGTATATAGTTTAAGGGCTACCTTTTTCAACTTATTTTTTCTTAATGTCTGTATTTTGCTTAATGTCAAGTAAATGCAGATTTTTAACATTTTCCCAAATGGTTATTGGCTACATCATAAGTCTGACTTGTTGATGTAAAGACTTTTCCATAAGCGAATTGCCGAGATTGAAATTTTACACATCTTTCACAATGGCTTCCACATCCATGCCACCTCACTTGGCCAGAAGAGGTCCTACCAGGGATCCTTCTAAACAGGAGAAGTCCCTGCAGGGACTCAGGGTCCAGTGGAAAGATAGACATTAATCTCTGAGCACACAGTTACAACTACAGCTGTGACGGGTGCTGCAGCAAGAGGTCCAGAGCAAGAGAGACATGCTCAAGCCATCAGAGAGAGCAGCCCCGAGGAAGCCACAGGTAAACTGAGGTCCGGGGCTGATGGTGGAGTTAGCCAGACAGAGGAGGAAGGGTGTTTTTCTGTTACTCATTGGCACTGTTGCCAGGAACTTGAGGGAATAGATACAGACTTAGGTTGACAGTAGCCACCCTCCCCCTGCAGTCAGATACTCCCGCTCCCCATGCTTAGCCATCCTTATATCGTGTAGCTAACCAGAATAGCGTGCTGATGGGAGGTTATCTCTAGGTCCCATTCCCCAAACTGTGCCTTTGATACATTTTATGAAGCTCTAGAAAAAAAAGGCTTCTGATCAACAAAGTTTGGAAGTGTCACCTGCCATTGGTGGTAGAACACCGTTTGTCTTTTGGGGCAAATGGGTGAAGAGCAGGTGTGTGGGCAGCTGCAGTCAGACTCGGTTCTTGTCTGCTTTCTAAGTCCTCGTCTAAATCTGCATGGAGATGATGGAGGCAAATCCAGAGATGTATCCATGTGCACATCTCCCGGATGCTCATCCTTGGTCATGTCTCAAACTGACGCATCAAGCAGTGAGCAGCCTGGCACAGTCTCCACTTTGTGCTATCCTGTCCCTCCGTACCATCCCCTTAGGCTGGACATCCTCCCCTTCGTCCACGGAGAGGGCTCAGACAAGGCTCCCATCCACAAAATCCTTAAACTTCACTGAGATAGATGCATTCTGTATGGCAGAAAAGATAGTACCTGAGAGCATGGAATAAGCTGGGTGCTTCCTGAGCATAGATCACATCCTGTGACTATAACTGGTGTTAGAGGGCCTGGAAAGGAGACACGTACTTTATTACATCTAATATTACTGAACACCCCAGATCCAACCCACTTGTTTTAAAGGTCTATTGCAAAACCCCAAACACTTTCAGCAAGAATGCTGCAGGCACAGAAACCCAACATTGAACCACAGCACCCCATGGCATGATTGTGAGGTGAACGTCAAGCCAGTTTCTGTGTCTGTAGATCATTTACAAACAGCAGAATCGCCTAAGATGAATTTGATTTCTTTCTAGATCCGTGGGTTCTCCACACCACAGATAATGGTAAGATATTTTTTCTTTATTTGTCTTCCCTGGGGTTTTGCTCGCTGGCTGGGTCGGCCAGGGTTACTTGAGGCTGAGTGCAGTCTTGGCCACAGAGCAAGTGCCTGCCCTTTAGAACGCAGGGATGGAGAGGGAGGGGTCAAGGGTTCAGAGATCCTCTGCGTGTCCCAGACACATGCTCAGCCAGTTTCGTCTGCCGTTCTCCTTCCTTCTTCTCTCTGCCTCTCAGTTATTCATTGAATGAGATTAGCTTCAGCTTGGTGTCAGGAGAGAGAGGTGAAAAACAAATCAGTGTCTCTTCTCACCATGAATGTCAGTTCTATCAAAGATAGCTAACATCTCCCAAGCATTTGCTTTGTACCCTGCACAAAATTATTTTCATACACCAAATGAGTTAATATATAAAAAAGCATTTAAAAGACTGGCTACGAGCTTCCCTGGTGGCACAGTGGTTGAGAGTCCGCCTGCCAATGCAGGGGACACGGGTTCGTGCCCCGGTCCGGAAAGATCCCACATGCCGTGGAGCGGCTGGGCCTGAGAGCCATGGCCGCTGAGCCTGTGCGTCCGGAGCCTGTGCTCTGCAACAGGAGAGGCCACAACAGTGAGAGGCCCGCATACCAAAAAAAAAAAAAAAAAAAAAGACTGGCTGGCACATAATAAGTGCTCAACTAATGCACATAGTAAGTGCTATTATCATGAAATCTTTCCAACAACACTGAGGGAAGTAGTATCATCACCTTCCTTGTGCAGATAGGGAAACCGGGGCATTGTTAGGTAACTTGTCAAGTTCTGTGTCTAAGGTCACATGGTGGGTCAGTGGCTGGGTAGAGATTTGGACCCAGAACAGGTGCCTTTGCCTCTGTCCAGGATTCTTTCTAAATGTATCATCTCTTCTCCTCTGCTCAGTGAGAATACGCACACTTTGCACTGAATTTGATATGTCAGGGTCCTTCATGTGCTCACTTAGGGCAGCTGACCCTGCCATTGGGTCTTAGCTGTTTTGAGGCCAATCCCTGCCCTTTCAGAGCATGCCCTGAGAGTCCAGAAATGTCCTGGGAGGGACTTGAGGGACAGCTTTCTGATGATTGACCTCCAGCAAGGCACAGACCGAGGCTGAGATCTCTTCTGCAGGGACCTTTCACAGGAGTGACCAGAAGGGGACAGCAGGAGGGGCTAAGGGAGCCCAGAATGCACCTTGGGAAAACCCAACAGATAGTCCATTTGGCCTTTCCTCTCTCTTTCCCCGACCCCTACCCTGACAACAACCATGGGCGCCACCTGCCCCTTTCTCTTCCATCCCATTCTAACCTCTCTGATCACTCCCCGACCAAAAATTTCTCATAACCTCAGACTAACCACTGACAAGGCTCCTGTTGTCAGGACGCTGGGCTGGATCCCTCAAAACCTGCTGCCTGTTTTCCTTGTGTCATCAGCGTGGGTGATTCCACAGGACCATGGCAGGCAGGAGCACGGTGCCCTGTCTGGGGGAGACAGATGAATCAGCTCAGCACAGGAACTGACACAGAGTAGGCACCTCAGGAATGCTGGTTGAGTCAGTGGGTGTGGATGGATTCGAGACAGGAAGGGCAGGGGCAGGGAGACGAATAGGCAGGCCCCCGGGGAAGGCCAGGCTCAAGAGAAGGAAGACCTAACCTCGCAAAATGGCAGTGGAGTAAAAACGGAAAGACGACCTTGGTGACAGACTGGGTATAAGGGGTGGTGAGAAGGAGGGATCAAATATTACGCCCACATTCCCGACACAGTTAATGTGGAACGTGATGACACTGCTGGTTCAGATGGAGGAAAGAGCCTGTGTTCAGTGTGGGCCAGGGTCGGCCAGGGGAGGCGATGGGATCTAGGAGGCCATTTGAAAACGTTGGTCCAGAGCTTGGGGCTGGGCTGGTCAGGGCTGATCAGGGCTGGAGAGGTGGAACTGGGGGTCTTCTTCCTGGAAAGCTCTCAGAGTCCATGAGGCCCTCCAGGTGGGGGAGAGAAGAGGGCTGAGACGGCGCTGGGGGAGCCACCATATATAAGGTCCTGAGAGAGGAGAAACGTTGGTCCAGGAGAGGGGACAGTGGTCAGAGGAGGGAGGGCAGAGGGTGCCAGCTGGTGAAAGGCGGGGCGGCAGAGAGCGTGACGGCAAGGGCTTTCCACCGTGTCCACGCAGGGTGGCTGGGGAATGGAGGTGACCGGTGTCAGGGCCGGGTGGAGCTCCTGTACCAAGGCTGCTGGGACACCGTGTGTGACGACAGCTGGGACGCCCGGGATGCAGACGTTGTTTGCCCACAGCTCGGCTGTGGCCATTCACTGCCGGCCCTGGGTGGGACCCACCCTGGTCAGGGCACAGGGGACGTTCTTGTGGGCACCGTGCACTGCTTGGGAAGGGAGCACCCCCTGCCCCGCCCAGTTGCCCCACAGCGGGTGGTGCGACCGTGAACGTGGCCATGGGGAGCACACTGGAGTCGGGTGCTCAGGTAGCACAGACGTCACTGGCACTGTCACCTGTGCCACCCTGAGGACAGGGCTCCCAAGGTCCTCAGTGTCGTGACACATACCCAGGGCACTCTGCAGTTTACCTGATCTACTCTTATTTGATGTTAGGGGGCAGGTGTCATTGTCCCTTCTCACAGATAAAGAAATGGAGGTTCAGAGAGGGCAGGCGACTTGCCTGAAGTCCTAAAGCTTCAGGCAAGTCGCCTGAAGTGGTAGAGATGGGTTTTAGTCTCGGCACCCCCAGAGCTTGCTGGTGCCATCCCCCGGGGCACACGATCCTGTGAACAGCATCACAACCATCCCTGGCCTCGGATGACCAAACACCTTCCTAAGTGGTACCTTCTCATCCTTTTAAATGCGAGGAAGAAGGATTGGGGAGTTTTGGTCTTTAAAACTTAAATCTATATCAAAAGCAAACTAAGCAGTAACCAATATGTTCTCTTTATCGGTGATTAAATGACAAATGAAGGATATGTACAGCCTCCGTGAAGAAGAGAAATTCTCCCTGACTTAACCTAACAAATCTCAACATTTCTCCTTTATGCTCAGAGTGCTGGTGGGTCTTCTAGCACCAACGGGTCCTTTAATCCACAAAGAAGCCTCTAAGGATGTCACCCGTCTTGTGTGCCCCAAAGGGGAGTTTCTAGTCAAATCATCCATCTTTAGAGCAACCTCTGGCATTTACTATGTGGACTGCTGTGTGTACATACATGTCACTATGCACAGAATGTGACCATGATAACCCAGCTGTCACATGAGAATGTGTTCCCCAAGAGAGCAGTCGCTTTGGAGCACGTTATTTTGACATTTGGGGCTGCATCTTTGGAACCTGCCTTTCCTCCTAGCTGGGGCCACATTCAGGCATATCTCAGTGATGGTAGGTATTGTCATTTGAGACTACGTTTGAGCCATAGAAATAGGCAGTTGGTATTTGAAGTTTAATCTTGTGGATAGATTTGGGCTGTTCATCAAAGGGTGATATTTGGGATGGACATTGTGGAAGCATAGGAGGTGGTGAATGTCCAGAACCAAGAATGTCCCTGGTGGCCTCCAACATTGAATGAGGGCTGACAGAGTGACAGAGAGATAGGTTCTCAGCCTTTGGGCAGTGGGCAGAGCTTCCGGATCTTTGCATCCAGCCCCTTTTCTGAGCCAAGGTGCAGAGGGTCGACCCTCCTGGAGGAGAGCCAACATCGAATGACCTTTCCTTCTCTCCACTCTGTAGCTTTGTTTGTCACGGAGGAACCCTCAACAGCAAGTGCAGCAGAAGGTAAAGTTTTTTATGTGGGATCCCTGTGGGCTCACTACCTTTCTGCACCCAGAGGTCCATCTCTGATCCAGAAGAGGTGCAGAAGCTGTAAGAGATGGGGGTGCTCAGCTTTCAAGGGTGGGGACTTCTGAACAAGGCCTCAGGTCTGAAAAGGTATCTCTTCCATGGACCTTGACTCTGAGAGACGGGAGGAATCAACCTGCAGAGGCATCTGCAAGGAGCTCCAAGATGGAGCTTGGTGTTCTGTCTCCAAGAGAGTCTTATTGCCCATGCTCAGAGCCTACCGTGTGGTCCTCACCAATGCATGTTGACGTCTGGTCAGCCTAGGGTCCTGGGTCTCTGGCTGCACAGCCTGGAGAGGCAGGTGCATACCTGTTGAGGGGGCCACCTTGTCTGTGCCTTTGGCTGAGCCCATATGAGGCCACATTGATTTCTTTGCACTATACAGGAACTATGACCCTTCAGCCTGTGGACATCAGAGGTCCCGTAAACCCCCCTGGGGGTGCCCCAAGTAGGAGAGCTGGGAGGTCAGCCAGTAGAGCCTGAGCTTCTGGTAGCCTGGGCTTGGGGAAGGAAAGTCTCTGTTCATTTCCCTGTGATGAAGGTTAACTCGTGGCCACGTTCAAAGTGACCCCCTGCCCGGGGAACTGTGGCCATTAGAAATGGTGTGAGTCTGGAACCTGCCTTAGGCCTGTGACCTCAAGAGAGACATGAGGCGGTGTCCTTGTGCCGTCCTCATCCCCCTTTGCCCCTGTGGTGCCCCTTGTGTGCAAGGTGTCTGATCTGCCTTCTCTCTCTCCCAGCTGCCAGGCCCCAATCCACGCTCCTGCCAAGTGAGTCCTGCTGCCTCTTGACTCCGGGCTGTCCCCTCCCTCCCCACTCACCTCCACAGACTCCAGCCAGGAGCCCCAGGCGGGGCGATTGGACGTTTGCCCCCTCTCAGTACCTGCCCTGGTCACTCTAGAGCGAGCAGACGCTTCCAGAGGAGCCATAGCACAAGGACCCTCGGGTCTGGCTCAGCGATTTAAGGACACTGTGGCTACACAGTGTCTCCCCAGAGCTTTGGGTGACAGGGAGCCTGTCCTGGGGTCATTTCTGCTCGAAAGCATTGTCTAGACCAAGAGTTATGTGTGCTGGGAGAACAGGGCTTTTTCATGTCCCACACCCCCGGCGGAGTCTAGGGGATGCTATTGCCAAAAGGGAAAGGTGCCCTTGATGGCTTACAGACTGGGGTCCTCTCAGAGCCGACTCAGTCAACAGAGTTCCAGTGTAAAAGGTGCACGTGTGAGTGTGGTGAACACAGTTGAGAAGGCGGAGGGGTACGGGAGCGGGTGGCTGTGTGGACTGGTAACGAGCCTGCTAGGACACTGGGGCAGGAGCTGGGCCCCAGGCAGAAACTCTGGGGCGCCTGGATGAGCCTCACCCTCATTGCAGCTGGGCTGGTGGACTTGGGGTCCTACCTTAACCACCTGGGCTCCTCCTTGCTGTTCCCACAGGGAGTTAAGGCAGTAGCTCCGGTGGCTGGTCGCACTGGTGGCCGGTCGCAGGCATGCCAGGGACTTTCATATTCAGGAAAGTAAGCCCTCAGGTCCAGGCGGTCAGGCACAGGAAGTGAGACAGAACAAGGGGCCCCAGTGGACTGAGTCGTCGATGGTGGGCACACACTCCCCACGCGGAGGTCCTAAGAGAAGTGTCAGCAACGTGTGAAGGCTGAGCCTCTTCCCCCTGGGATCCCAGTGGGACCCCTGTGTGCTTTGTGTCTGACTTTCCGTGTCTTTCTCGCAGCTGCTCGGTCCCAGTCCACTGCCTGGCCGAGTGAGGCTCAGGCGACCTTCCTCCGGATGTCCCTTTACTCCCTGCCCATGCCCCATTCTTCTCCCCTCTGGGGGAATCGCTGTACTTTGCAGAACCTGGGAGGTTCTGTCCCCTCCCCTGCTCAGTCTCCCAGCTGGTTCTTCTTAACTAGACATGGGGTTTCCAACACTCCCGTCTTCCCATTGATCCATCTGAGTTGTCACATCCTGTCCTTGATACTGTCTCAGAGATTGTCACCTGCAGGTTCAGAGAACCAGGAATGTGTTCCACCACTCTAGGCCCTGTTACATCCCAGCTGAGGAGAGTTTTGTGGGAGAAGGAAGGTTGATAATCACTGACCTTCTGTTGATGGGACATGAGAACAGGAAGGAGTGCCTGCATCCCTCACTCTGGGCTATGCCTCAGATCCAACAGGGCCACACCTGCATCCGGAAGTGGCAGGGACAGTGCCCAGGAGATGGTGGGTCATAAGGGACTGCAGTGCTCTGGGTGCCAAGGACCATGATTGGCTCCAGCTTCACCCCCTGACTTTTCTGTCCACTTCTGCCTCTGGACAACCCCTCAGATGTGCCAGTGCGGACATGGCTCATGGAAGGGAGGTGGCAAAGGTTTTTTCACGGGAAGGAGAACATGCCAGGCTTAGAGAGGTGGAGGGAGCCGGCCGACCTCAGACAGGGCCATTGTCCCAGAGGAGCTAGCAGAGCAGGAGGTTTGCTCAGCAAACACAGGTAGCAAGTGGCAGGATCCAGATGTGGAACTGGTGTCATCATGCTGGGTAAACGTTTTGCCAAGGCTTCCTTCCTGTGCTGTCTAACTCTGACCTTTCCCTTTGTTGCCACTTCCAGCCTCCTGGCAGGCCGTATCCTCACGTGCTCCGTCACGCATAGGTAAATATTCCTATCCACCTCCCTGGGGCTTAGTTTCCGCTTCTGGATAAACTGGGGGTTTGGATGTGACAGGAGGAGGTTCAGGGTGTGGCCGTCCATATCCTTGTGCCTGTGAGTGAAGCAAGAGTCTCTGGAGGCCAGGTCTGAGGTCCGATCTTAGTGGGCTGGTGAGCTGTGTCCAGTGGGATCGGATCCAGATGCTCAGGAAAGATTTTCTTCCAGGCGGTCGGTGTAGGCCCTGCATGCCTGTCCGTCTTGCTGGTACCTCTACTGGTCTCTCAGGCCATGGATGGCTGTCCAGCCCGAAGGGTTGGGTGTAAAATGCTTGAACCCGGTCCCGTCATCTCCAGGGGTACGGCCAGAGCCCAGGGAGAACCACCCGGGAGCCAACAAGCTACCAGCAGGGGGATGGTCTTGACTTTCCTCCTGCGACCATGGTGCACTAGCCTGGGTGTATCTTGGGTGGGTAGGGTAACCTTCGTGCTCGCCTCCTCTTGGAGTGATGGGCTGTGCCTCTGCATTTGAGCATCTTCAGACTTGGGCAGAATAGGAATCTCTGCTTACTTCCCTGTGATGAAGATTAACTCCTGGGCATAAAAGAAAGGTGATTCCTGCCCAGGGGAGACTCACCGACAGGAAGTCCCCTGAGTCTGGAACGGGCCTTAGGCCTGTGACCTCAGGAGAGATAAGAGGAGGTGTCCTTGTGCTGCCCTCTAGGGACTGAATCAGGATTGGCCCTGAGGCTGGTGAATGGAGGCGACAGGTGTCAGGGCCGGGTCGAGGTCCTCTACCGAGGCTCCTGGGGCACCGTGTGTGACGACAGCTGGGACACCAACGACGCCAGCGTGGTCTGCAGGCAGCTGGGCTGTGGCTGGGCCACGTCGGCCCCTGGAAGTGCCCGGTACGGTCAGGGCTCAGGGTCGATCATCCTGGACGACGTGGGCTGCTCGGGGCATGAGAGCTACCTGTGGAGCTGCCCTCACAGTGGCTGGAACACACACAACTGTGGACACAGCGAGGACGCCGGTGTCGTCTGCTCAGGTTGGTCTCACATAAGCTGGGTGTCCCTCTCTGGGGGCGTGGTTTCCTTCTGACACTCTGATCCCCTCTCAAAGAATTTTCTACATTTCTCGCTTCCTTACATCACCTTGTCTCTCTGCTAAGAATTAGTATGAGCTCTTTGACAAGATGCCAGGCATGTAGATGGTGAATTGGAACAAAGAACCAAACTGAAAATGACTTGAAGCACTTTTTCTCCATATGCCACAGTGCAAGCCAGAGGCAAAACAGGCTACTTCTCTCATGAGGTCTCTGAATGGAGGTCATGGCCTAGGACTGCAGGTGGCCCAGGGATTGGTTCCTGAGTCCGGAACAGTAGCCCCGCAGGGAACTGGGATGCACTGTCTGGGCAGCAGGTCTGCCGTGCGCAGGGCAGTAGCTCCTGTGTGGCCTGCCGGGCACAGCCTTGTCATCACCTACGGTCGGGCCGGACAAATCACACATGGGATTTGGAATAAGACCAGGACCCCACAGTGTGGCTGCCTCAGGGGACCCATAAATGCTGTGAGGCTGAGGACTGGTTTGGGCCCACTCGGTCA
>NW_021703781.1:73285198-73370950 GCF_005190385.1 Monodon monoceros
GAAGCCCTTTTTCTCCATATGCCACAGTGCAAGCCAGAGGCAAGAGACTCTAGTTCTGTCACGAGGTCTCTGAATGGAGGTCATGACCTAGGACTGCAGGTGGCCCAGGGATTGGTTCCTGAGTCCGGGACAGTAGCCCCTGCAGGGAACTGGGATGCGCTGTCTGGGCAGCAGGTCTGCCGTGCGCAGGGCAGTAGCTCCTGTTGGCCTGCCGGGCACAGCCTTGTCATCACTTACGGTCAGGCCTGACAGATCACACATGGGATTTTGAATTAGACCAGGACCCCTCAGTGTGGCTGCCTCAGGGGGCGCATAAATGCTGTGAGGCTGCAGACTGGTTTGGGTCCACTCGGCCGTCTAGACACAGAGCTAATCACCTTGACGTTGGAAATAAGTGATGTTGGGCTTCCTGGATCCCTCTGCCTGGGTGCCTGTAGAGCAGTTCCCACAGCAGTTGGAACTCCCACAACTGTGGGCACCACGTGGCCGCCAGTTTCATCTGCTCAGCTTGGCTTCCAAGTCATTGAGCTTCAATTTTAGTGTGGTTTTCTCCAGAAAAGGGCTCTTTGTGCTGGGCTCCTCTCAACCTGAACTTCCCTGAAAGATGGGCAGTTTCCCTGAATGCATCACCCATATTCCTTTGTCCCTGAATCTCTTGGGTCTGGTGTAGTACCTTCCTTGGTGGACCACCAGGGCAGAGAAGGGTGAATACAGGCTGCAACAACAAATTCCCCCAAAACCGTTTTTATTGTGGATACTGATATATGAGTTTGAGATTTGCTATTCAGCTCTCCTGGACAAGTCCCAGGCCGCTCTTCTGACGCCCTGGAGGGTGGGGGCCAGGCACTCAGCATCTCTCTCCCAGGAACCTGCTAGGTGTGTCTCAGCACATACCGGGTGCTGAGGCTGATCATGTTCCCTCTTTCTTGCAGGCCCAGAAATCTACTCTACTACCACAGGTGAGTCACTGCAGCCCGACCCAAGACTCCTCTCCGGAATTCTACCCTCTCGGGTTTCCAGAAATAGAAGGAGAGCAGCCGCCTCCTATGGAGTGCTTTCCCTCTGAGGACTCTGGAATCTGTTTTGGTGATAAGCCGAGTCCCCCCGACTATGGCTGTTACTCATCTCTGGCTGGAGGGCCCCTCTGGTCTCCTACCACCGCTTGCTGCCAGCGCTCATTCAGACCCGCTGTGGGGGAAGAGGTTTGGTTTTCTGGTTGTTTCCAATGAAAATAACTCGTAGTCATTCCATGGAGAACTGTGACCATGCTAGAAACATGGCCGAGGAACACTCCTACAAACGTTTGTCTGTTAAAGAATGCTTCACATTGAGAACAATCCCTCAAATGATTTTTATGATACAGAGAAAATATCTGGTGCTAAATATGTTGGGAAGTGCTATATACTCCGACCCTTTTTGGCCAGTCACAGTGTTAAATTGGAATGGTCAAGGCTCTGAGAAGTCCTGCAGTAAGGAAAAGGATTTATTTTCTCCATCAAACTGATGACCATGGAATTAAAAAATGATCCAGCAATATCCTAAAATCACTTCCTTTTCTTTCTAGATTGGTGGCACCCATCAACTGCAACCACTCAGAGTAACTATCGTATTTCTCCACCTGACCGAGAGGGCACGGGCTCCTTCTCCCCAGCCTTGCCTGCTGGTCCCCGAGCTGCAGTCACGGTGCTCGCTCTCCAAAGCGTTTGCCTCTCCTGCCTTTCCTGGCACGTGGCAACGCCTGCAGCTGATGTCCCAGCCCCAGGAAGGCTGGGCCTCTCTTTAGGCTCCTCTTTGCCCTTTAGTAGCCTGGCCAGCCTAAGATTCGGATCTCTGGTCAGTCCCTAGGCGAGGCTGCCCCCACCCCCCGTGTAGATCCCACGCCTCCCCTTGGACACTAGACCCCGGTCAGCGCTGGCTGGCTGGAGCCCGCTTCACCTCCCAGCTCGGTGCGTGATCAGCAAGAGCTCCTGACCGGCTGCTCTCGAGCTGCTGCTGAGCTCCCCCTCTCCCCCCACCCCTGAGACCTTTCCTCTCCGTCCCCACCCTCCCCTCCTCCCCACCTGGCTTCCTGAAGCAGCAGCAGCTTCAGGCTGCCCCTCCCCTCTGATCCGTTCTCTGCAGTGCAGCTAGGGGCATCTTCACAAGATGCCAAGGTCAGTCCCAGTCTCGGGGACTGATTCCTCAGGGCCTTCTGGTCACAGATCCTCACTGCTCAGCACAACCTCTAGGGCTCTGCACAATTCTCTCCTAGTTCCCGCCAGCCCTCCTGTCCCTGCTGCATACACACTGAGGTTCCCCAAATGTGCCACGTACACCTAGGTTCCTTGGCACACACTGTTCTCTCTGCCTGGAACACCCTTTCTCCCTTTCTGCCTTGCCTCCCTGATTATCCAACCCCCTTTCCCTGCTCAGTCTGGGTCAGGAGCCAAAGCTCCAGGCTCCCACCACCTCCTGGGCTTTGCGCCATCGCAGTCCCAGCCCATGACGCTGGGATTTGCTCTTTTCCATCCTCTCCTCCAGGCTGTGTGGTCCCTGAGGGCAAGGCCTGTATCCAGCATTCACTGTGAACCCAGGGTTGGCACATTTCCAGGCACAGAGCCAGCAAGGACTCAACAGTTGTGTCAAGGGTACCAGGGGACTGATCATTATGTTTTCTCTTTGTCAACAGATCCTGTTTACACCCCCACCCGCCCAGCCAGTAAGTCCTGAGCTCCCTGACAAGTCCCCTTTCCCTTCTCCTCAGTGACAGGGACACCGGGGAGGGATGAGGAGAATGGTGAGGAGATGTTTTCCCTAAGGACAGTCTCTGTGGAGGGGCGCCCCACTGACCATCAGTGTGTAGCTGGGGTTTAGGCACCGCCTGGTGGGTTTCTGTCTTGGGAATTGTTTAAAAAATCTCCCCCAGGTGACTGTGCAGTGTGCATTGTGGGTCATCAGTATTTCCATTTTATCCCAACAGCAAATTATTCCTGTGGAGGCTTCCTGTCCCAACCTTCAGGGAGCTTTTTCAGCCCATTCTACCCTGGGAAGTATCCGAACAATGCCAAGTGTGTGTGGGACATCGAAGTTCAAAACAACTACCGTGTGACTCTGGTCTTCAGAGATGTCCAGTAAGTGTGTGCGAGGGACCTTGCAGACACTTTAGAAGGGGATAAATGGCACCTAGCACTTCAGGAGAGATGTTTGCCCCGTTGACATTTTTTCTTATGGGTTCCATTTTCGACCGAGCACAGAGGTGGCACCAGGACCAGAGCAACTGGTTTCAAGTTGCACCTATGTCACTAATTTCCTGTGTGACCACGGGAAATCACTTAATTCACCTTAGCCTCAAGAGAGGAGAATAAAATAACTGCTTTCCTACCCTTGCTGGTTACTGGGAGGGTCACAAGAGAGAAATATATGAAAATACTTGGACAATGTTATCCAGTGGGATTATTGTTAGGAGTAATAATAATAATTATTATTACAATATTTATTATAATAGTAATAATAATAATTGTTAGGAGAAATAATAACAAGAATCCTATTAACAACCACACCAGTTTTTCTGAACCCTTTTCACTCTACTTCCTCCTTTTTTTGGGCGAGTTTCGGGCAGAGGAGGAGAAATCCCTGCAGCAGAGGTTAGGTTATCTGTTCCTCATCCAGCGAAGAGTGGGAATCCTTGTTTTAAGTGGAGGAGGCTTCATCAGAATGACAGTGATACATGATTGGTTCAAGGAGGGGTGACCACAGCGAGTCACCAGTAGTTTCTAGAGTCCTGGGAAGGGGTGTCCATAATTTCTCCTCTAACAGCCACCACTGAACAAAGTAGTTTTCTCTCTTGGTTGCAGTGGCCTTGGGAGTCTCTGCCTTAGAAATTTGTGTGGGGTTTTGAGAAAGGTACAATATTATTTTAATCTCTTCATCATTACAATTCATACTGGATTGTGGGGACTGTATGAAATCCTTTGGAGGAAGGTTGACCGTGACTGGTTCTGAGTCAGCATCTTAATAACAATGACCACCATTTGTGACATTTTATGAAGCACTTCTCCATGTATTACATTGTTTGAGCCTCACGACGGCTTTCTTCAGTGTACACGGGTAGGGAGATTTCACCTTCGTAAATAAGAAACCTGAGCTGCAGAGAGGCTATTTGACTTGCCCAGTATTTTTTTTGTTCAATTATTTGTTTCTATCACTATGAATTCATGGATTTTAAAAAATTCTATGGGAAACTGGGGTCTTTTTGATCAAAGAAAAAGTCTAAGGTAGGATGTGATCCTTTCTCATGTGATGCAAAAGGCTGTCAGGAGAGGGGCTGTAGATCTCATATGTGTGACCCCAGAAGGCAGGACTAGAACCATGTATGGAGGTCATGGGAAGATGAATCTCTGCCCGATTTAAGAAAGTCTCACAAACTGGTGGTGACCAGTGAGGAGAGGGATTGGAGGAGGGACAGTACAGGGGTAGGGGATTAAGAGGTAGAAACTATTATGTATAAAATAAGCTACAAGGATACATTGTATCAATACGATGCAGGGAACATAGCCAATATTTTATAATAACTGTAAATGGAGCGTAACCTTTAAACATTGTGGCTCACTGTGACTTGTATACACCCGTGACTTGTATAACACTGTACATCAACTACACTTCAATAAAAAAAGAAATCGATTACTTTCAATTATTAATTTTGTCACAGTTTCTGGTTAGACGTGTGATGCCTCTCACGGAGATCTGACCCCCTGCATCAAATCCTGGTTAAAAGTGAAGCCAGATCCCTGGTGGCGCAGTGGTTGGGAGTCCGCCTGCCGATGCAGGGGACGCGGGTTCGTGCCCCGGTCCGGGAAGATCCCACAGGCCGCGGAGCGGCTGGGCCCGTGAGCCGTGGCCGCTGAGCCTGCGCTCCGCAACGGGAGAGGCCACGGCAGTGAGAGGCCCGCGTACCGCAAAAAAAAAAAAAAAAAAAGTGAAGCCAGAACTGTGTGCTGTGTCTCCGCAGGCTTGAAGGCGGCTGTAACTATGATTATATTGAAGTGTTTGACGGCCCTTACCACAGCTCCCCTCTGCTCGCCCGGGTTTGTGATGGGGCAAGGGGCTCCTTCACCTCGTCATCCAACTTCATGTCCGTTCGCTTCATCAGCGATGGCAGCATCAAGATGAGAGGGTTCCAGGCTGAATACTACTCCAGCCTGTCCCCTGGGAGCACAAGTAAGTCCCCGTCTGTCTGGGTGGAGCCCCTCGGAGTGACTTCTGCTGCTCAGCCATCCCATGGCTGTGAGATGAGAAGTGATGGCCGCCTTTTCAGGTCACCAAGGCTCGATCCGGTGCAGAAAGGGGCCAAGGGCAGTGGGTCTTGGGACTCTGGCTCCCAGACATGGCCGATGGGTGGCGCATTGGCCTTCCTGTGGTCAGCAGAGATGAAGTAGAAGGGCAAGGTGTTGCTTTCAACAGACAGTGAGCTGTCAGTGTCAAGGGCAGGGGGGATCACCTGGCTTGAGGCCTTGTGGCCTTCCCAGACCTTGTCCTGAGACCTAGCACATTCGGCTGCTGCCTGAAGACGGTCTGAGCTGGCCGCTCAGCCACGTCCAGCAGAGGCTGATGGCCACGGTTTGAGCTGTTAAGTGGACCGATGTACAGATTGGCCAGGGGCCAGGCAAGGTGAGGTACTGGCTCTCTTTTAAAATCCTGAGGTCAGGATTTTAAGCACTGACCCGCCCCTTAGCTAAAGGACCTATGTTTAGGTCCATAGCTAAGGATGTTGATTTTCCGACATCCCCTCAATTCAACCCGAGCGTTACTTTACTATATGGATAAGCGGAAACTTAGCAAAACATTTTGCTTTTTTCACACCCTGCCTTCACTTCTCCATCAGAGAAATCCTAGTCCCTGGGCCCTCAAGGGGTCTCATGAGAGTGAAACTGACTTGAGCCCCAGGGCACCTGGCGCGGTGGTGAGCTGTGTCCGCAGGCAGACCATCTGCCAGCCACCTCAACCTCTGCACCTTTCTGTGGGCTTGGGGGCGGGCGCTGACACTGACCGCACTGTCTGCCCTTGGCCCCCAGAGCTGCTTTGCCTGCAGAATCACATGCGCGCCAGTGTGAGCGTGGGCTACCTCCAGTCCCTGGGTTACTCTGCCAAGGACCTTGTCATTCCCGGCTGGAACAGGAGCTACCGGTGTCGGCCCCAGATTACTTCGAGCCAGGTGACCTTCACAGTTCCCTACTCTGGCTGTGGCACCATCGAGCAGGTAAGCCTGGAGCTTCTTCCTCTCCCTCCTGCTGAGCCAGCTTTCTTACAGTGCCCTGCGCTGTGCTTTTTGAATTCTGGGGACCCAGGAAACACGATTATGGTATAACCAGAACGTAATCGGGCTGAAGATACAAATCCGTCCCTTGGTGCCATGACGTAGCTGCAGCCATGCCCAAATAGAAGGAAGGAAAGTCAGTGGGGAGTTTTTCCCACATTGTCCACCAGAGAGGGTGCCTGGCAGGCTGCTATCACTTCGGCAAGAGCGATAGCAGCTCCCAGGGGCAGCTCCAGGTTCTGAAGGGCCTGGAGCTGATACAGGTTGGTGTTGGGGTGGGCAAGAGAGGCAGGTGCCTCGTTCATGGCAAGAATGCAAGCATACCTTAGTTTTAGAAATCTTACAAAAACACATGGCTGTGCCAGTGCATTGCTGAGCCCCGGAAGAGCCTGTGCAGGGGGGCCCTGAAGCTTAACCTCCATTAGCTTCACAGTAAATTGGCCTCTGCAGCTATCATTTGTTGAGCTGTCACCACCTGGGGTGACCAGTTGTCTTGGTTGACCTGGGACTTTGCAGATTTTAGCATGGAGAAGTCTCATGTCCCAGGAAACTTCTTAATCCTGTCCCCCTACAAGTGGCAAACACTGAGATTAGTCTGTGTCAAACCTCCCCAAATCCCCACCAAGATGATGCAAGTCTCCCCTCATTGTCATCCTGCTTGAAAAACAGGGAGACTGGGCTTTGAGGGGTCAAGCAGGTTGCTTAAAGCTACTTAGCCAGGAAGCGGTAGGGCCAACGCCAGACTCTGAGAATCTCAAAAATGTGGCACTGAGTGAAAGAAGCCAGGCACTACCCACCCTGTGATGTCATTTCTATGATATCTGTGTACGTAGTGAGCCGACCTGGTGGGAGGGGACTGCCTGCAAAGGGGCAGGATGGAGCTGTTTGAATTAATGGGAGTGTTGAGTCTTCTACTGTCAAACCCCACCGAATGGTAAACTTAGAGCTGTTGCATTTAATTTTATGTAAATTCATTTAAACTCTAAGTTCTGAATTTTTGGCTGACGCCTAAGTAATCACTTCAAGATTTTGTCTGTCAGGGAACAGACACAGTGCAAACATTTTTATTAGGTTTAGGACCGCAGTATAAATATACAGCACAAAAGGCTCAAGTACGTACAATGTGTGTGACACACGCGATCAGAGGGTTTGCCCGTCACCAAAGACGTACCGTACATTTGCCGCGTGCCTGGCTAGGTGCTATGAGCGTGCTGTTCATTACCTGGCAAGGTCACAAGGAACCGTGAGAGAGGGAGGGGACACTTGTTTAGCTAACCAGATGGGCCTGTCAGCCACAGGTGGGTGCCTGGGCCCGAGGGTCTGCAGTTGCCACTGTGGCCCCCCAGCTCCCATTGGACAGTCCCTACAGACACCAGAGCTCCTTCTGATCGGAGCTGAGTGGGTCAGGGAGGCTTACACGCAGAAGAGGGTATAGATGGGTCACGCCCTGCAAACGTTCTAGTCGACCTGGCTTTTACATTTCGCGCTGTCAGTCAATCGTGTTGGATTCTGGCTTGTCCTGAGTTTAGTCAGTGGGAATCAGTCTGCCAAAGGTGACCCACCCCTCCCAGTTCCAAATATGCAGCCTGGAGCCTCTGACATCTGAGCCCTCCTATCTGTGTTCCTTCATCTCCAATAGGAGCTGCCAAAGCCACGGGCCAGCCCTGGTCTTCTAACCTGGCTGGTCATGGGTAGCACAGGCTACATTCTGATTCCTCTGCTTACTTAAATACCTGTATCCCCCAGCAAACCGTGCCTCCAGGGCAGGCCAATGTTTCATTCATCTATGCAACTGCAAGTGCCCCTGGTGTGGAGCCTAAGCCTTTATAATCATATTATTAAGGGCTAGTATGCGTGCCAGGCACTGAACTAAGAGTTCCACGAGACTTTCAAAATTCTCGAGACGACTTCTATTCCCATTTAATTGTGAGGAAACGGAAGCTTGCAGAGGTTAAGCCACTTGCCCTAGGCCACATGGTCATGAACTGTGGAGCCGGCATTCAAAGGCAGGACGGTATGATCCGTAGCTGGGACTTTCTACATCTCCTCCAGGTGCCCCGTTTAGTGGGTGTCTGACAAACGTTGGCTCGTGTGTCTGAATAGGCAAGGTCTCCCCACCACAGGAGTGGGATGCCAGGCGGAAGAGGCCGAGTCTCTATGGGATAGCCGTTGACGTGTCTGCCAGACTCCCACTCCATCCCAAGTGCCTTGTACACTGAGCAGACGTCTAATAATGAATTTTCATTTAAAATCAGAACAGCTTCTCAAGAAATACACCTGCCCCCCACTTTCATTGTTTGACGTGCATTCAGAATCTAGCTTGACCACGGAAGCCACAGGCAAATGTGGATTCAAGAACACTTTCATGTGAATATACAGAGTTCAACTGAAGGCACCTCAGCTTGTCTTTGAAGGAGTAACAAGGTGGCAACATTTATATGGTTTATTGCGATAACCACTGGCACTCCAATATAAAGCTCCCCCCGCTTTTTTAAAGAAAATATAAGGGCGGAAAATACAGTGTACTTCCCATGAAGGAATGGAAGGCATAGAGCCCATCCTAAGCCCTTTGCCAGACCTGAGTCCAAAGTGCGGGCTCTGGCGCCCCCTGCAGGCCAGAGCCTCCCTCTGACGGGAGAAAAGGGAAACCCACGGTCAGAGAGTAGGCAAGGGTCCCAGGGTGGCAAGACCACTTTAGACAGTTGTTAAACTTTTCTCTTTTCACATGTCTTTCTGGAAGGGACAAACTCAGAGCTGAATTTTGCAACCTTAGACATGAAGTTAAAGCCTCTCCAACACATGCTGCTCTAAAGAATAAAAGAATAATTATATTTAGTTGTACAAGTGCTGGCTTCAGAAGGGAACTTGTCTAATTTCCCAAATGGCAAGGAATGAACTTTTGCTCCTGACAGGGTATATAACTAAATGTCATATGACATTTAGTGACAGTGACAAACTTGCTTTTTTTTTTTTTTTTTTGCGATACGCGGGCCTCTCACTGTGGTGGCCTCTCCCATTGCGGAGCACAGGCTCCGGACGTGCAGGCTCAGCGGCCATGGCTCACAGGCCCAGCCGCTCCGCGGCATGTGGGATCTTCCCGGACCGGGGCACGAACCCATGTCCCCTGCATCGGCAGGCGGGCTCCCAACCACTGCGCCACCAGGGGAGCCCCTATTTTTTTTTTAAGAGTAAGGTTGTCTTACATTTTAGGGCTTCTATTTAGGCCACTATGGTGTTATTTCTGTGCCTGTTCTTGCAGAGGCACCCACGGCTGGTGGGAACTCGTACCAGGCAAGGACAATTTGCTTAGGACCATCACAGCATTTGGGAGGAAAAGAGTGCACCACCCCCAGTCTCCAACTGGGGATGCTGCTCTTGTGCTCACCTCACCTGCGGCCAGATGATCATGACCATGGGGCCTGCAGGGGCGCTTGCTCACCTGTGTCCTCTTGGCCATTTGGGCTGGTTGCTCCTGGCACCATCCTCCTTTCATCACAAGTACTTTTGCTGGACTTCTGTCCCCTGGACCTTTCCTCCATTCCATGGATCTTTATTGATGCTACTGATGCTATAGTTAACACCAAGCCCTGGGAAAAGAGAGATGCTTAGACATCACCCTTTCCTTGAAATGCTTATAGACCACCAGGTGTGAGACTCTTGTCTCTGGAAAGGTCACTCTTATGAGACGGTAGGCACATCAAACAGCATGAGAGACCAATATTCTTATGAATTTGCTGCTTCATGAAAGGCACAGCAGGAAATGGTCCTGTGGTTTGGGGAGTGGAGAAGCAAAGCGTGACAGGAAGTGCTCCAGCATTGCCATGGCCTCCACTCCAACCCCTACACACACCACTACCACCTTGTTGTCCATATGAGCCTCTGGGGAATTTCCTGCCCCAGAGGTCAGAGACCTGCCGCAGCCATAACTCTGGATCTCTGTTGCTTCAGGCTCCAGCAGCTTCAGACACCAAACTGCAGTAACTACTGACCCATCCAAACAGCACAGTGAAAACGAATCCCACTAGCCCCTCCCACGACTGCCTCCCCTGATTTCTCCCAGCAAGAGTGAGAATGAAATAGAACAAGCCAGAAGGGCCCTGAGCCGTGGAGACCAAACTCAGCTTAGTCATACAGCAGGGGTAGGGGGTCATCCAGACACCCCCATCTTTCCATAAGCAGCAGCTCCTGGGAGGCACCAACACACTGTGGTCCCCATCACGTGGCAGAGGAAAGGGGATGTGTGAAAGGAGGGAGTCTTGCTGGTGAATATCCATCCCAGGGAACGGTAGCCATGGTGATAGGCATGTGCCGTCTCTGTGTGGTTCTGGGAAGGTTTTGAAATCTTGCAGCATCATTTCAGTCTCATTCTCACCCAAAGCAGCGAGATTCCCTTAGCAGGTGACGTTTGCCTGACTCTGCTCGCCTGCCTGTCTCTCCCAGGTGGATAATGATACCATCACCTACTCCAACTCCCTCAAAGCAGCTGTTTCGAGTGGCATCATCAAGAGGAGGAAGGACCTCCACATTTACGTCAGCTGCAAAATGCTCCAGAACACCTGGGTTAACACGATGTACATTGCTAATGACACCCTCGAGGTCAAGAACATACAATACAGCAATTTTGACGTGAACATTTCCTTTTATACATCCTCTTCATTCTTATATCCCGTGACCAGCAGCCCATACTATGTGGACCTGAACCAGGATTTGTACCTTCAGGCTGAAATCCTCCATTCTAACGCCTCCCTGGCCTTATTTGTGGACACCTGTGTGGCGTCACCATCTCCCGATGACTTTACATCTTTGACTTATGATCTCATCCGGAGTGGGTAAGGAGTGTCTTCATGGGGTGGACTTCAGCCCCTACCTGATAATTCACACACAACCAGCCCAGAGTTCAAGGAAGGCAGACTGGGCTCCCAGTAGCTCCAACTTAACCAGCCAGGCTGTCACCTCTGGGCATCTGGAGAACTGAGTGGCCATCAAGCAGGTTAGCTATAAAGTAAAATTAGGCTGAGTGACTAAATTCCAGGCAAGCCTTAATATGAAAAAAGACATGCCTGTAGTGGGAAAACGTTGATTTTGAAGCAGATGGAGGTTGGGATGCCAGCTCTGCCCCGTCCCAGCTGCATCATTCTGGACAGGCAATAGCACCTCTCTGAGCCAGTTTCTGCAGCCATCAAATGAGCGTAGTGAAGCCCATATCACAGCCTGTTGGAAGGATTAAACAAGAAGGAGGAGATGGGGTGCCGCACAAAGAGCATGCCAAGCAGGTGGTCCACAAGGAAGGTTGTGAAGGCAGCAGGCGGTCCCCTGACCGCCACCCTCTGAGGAGGGTGCACAGCCCACGGGGTGGGTGGCATGAGGAGTGCAGTGCCTTGTTGAGAGCTGACGGTGACTCCTCTCCTCCTCCAGGTGTGTGAAGGATGAAACCTACCGATCCTACTACCAGCCCTCACCCAACGTCCTCCGCTTCAAGTTCAATTCCTTCCACTTCCTGAGCCGCTTCCCCTCCGTGTACCTGAAGTGCAAGATGGTCGTGTGCAGGGCGTACGATGCCTCGTCCCGCTGCAGTAGAGGCTGCATCGTGAGGGCCAAGAGGGGTGTGGGCTCCTACCAGGAGAAGGTGGATGTCGCCCTGGGACCCATCCAGCTGCAGGTCCCGCATGCTGAGAAGAGGAGCCTGGGTAGGTGGCCATCTCCCCACCCCGCCATCTGCCGGAGCCCAGGCCCGTGCACCATGGGGACTTGGGTTGCTTCCGTGGGTATCCCGTTTCCCCTCGAATAGGGCTCCTGTGCTACCCTGGGTGATATGAAGTGGAGCTAGACCTGGTTCTCACCTTCTTCCAAGAGCTTCTGGTCTATGGGGGATGCGCGTGTAGGGTTTGGTCAAGACAGTTCTAATGTGGGACACGGAACACCTGACAGTTTTACCCTCTGGGCTCTGAATACCCAACCTCACACTCATCTGTAAAACAAAAGCGTTAACGCTCACCTCTTAGGACTGTTGAGGGCGTTACACAAAATACTGTTAGTTACACTGCTCTGGCCCTTGCCGGGTACAAGCCACTGGCTGCAAAGAGCGGTGCTTTTGCTGCTATCGTGATTGTCACCAATGTTAACGTTAATCATCACATTATTACTTATAATGATGATGACAAACTGTGGCCCTGGAGTAGCGCATGCAATCGGGGTCTGGGCAGGGCCGTGTAGATCCAGGCAGGGCTGGTTTATTCTCACGGCTCCCAGGGCTTGATCCTGGAAAAGCCATTTCATTTTCCCCATCTAGAACGGGGAGCAGATTTCCCACTGTGCCGCTCTGTTGTGCGTGTGGGTGAGGAAATGTTTGCCAAGGGATTCCCATGATTTCTGGTCCAGGCCGGGCCAGGTCAACAAATGTGGTGGCCTTGGTGACAGGGGCAGATGTGGGGCGGCGCTAGAGTCACAAATCCTCCCGCAGTCACAGGCTTCACCCCACAAGGATCTTTGACAGCTCTCTCCCCTCAGGGCCCAGATCCGGGCCCTCCCCTGGAAGTCTGGCTTGCTTCCAGGCTCTTTCCTCCCATCTGCAACATTCCAGGCATCTTTGGAAGACCTATTATGTGCCAGGAGACAGAGAACTAAATATATCAAAATCCTTGCCCGGAGGAGCTTCCATTCCAGCGGGAGGGGACACAGTGCGGCCATAAGTCACCTGCATGGTACCCACCACGGGGGCTGGAGCTACAAGAGAGAAGGAAGGCAGGGCAGAGGGAGGGGCAAAGGCGGCCGATGGGGACTCTGCTCATGTCTCTCGTTTCCCTTCTCTTCCCACCGACACTGCGCTAGCTTAAGTCCGGTGTCCCTCTTGCTGGGACCTTTGTGCCCATTTCCCAAATGGGCTCAAATGCCCCAACTCACTCTCCTCCCATCCATCGGGAGCCTTCAGCCAGATCTTATGCCAAAGGCCAGCTCTGACTTCCTGTTCACAAACCTTTGCTCCTGTTGGCTGACAAGACACTGTGAAATCTGCCAGGGCTGACACTCAGCTGCTCTTTGGGGTCTGACCTCAGTTTCCTGCAAGGCACTCTTTTCTCCCTTCTTTTCCCCGCCCACCAAACAGTTCTGATTGCCATCACCCTGCCCTCGGACCCCCGTCCTTACTTCTCTCCCCTCTCCTTCCCAGACCAGCCAGAGGTTAACCTGGAAGAGGAGGCCAGCGCCCAGGGGAGCTACCACAGCACCACCATCCTTGCTGGGGTCTTCCTGGCCGTGCTCTTGGCTGTAGCAGCCTTCACATTGGGGAGGAGCACCCGTGCTGCCCATGGCCAGCGTCTGAGCTCTAGGATGTGAAGCAGGTGATAACGCGCTGTGCTCAGACACAGGCCCCCATGCTCTGGAGCCCGTGAGAGGAGGGAAGAAACCAGTGTCCAGAGCTTGGCACACAGAGCACCCAACTCTGGCCCAGGTGCACAGTGGTGGGTGGTGGAAGAGGGGGTGAGAAAGATGGGAGCAGGTTTTCCCAGAAACGCAGACTTGGTGCTGGGACAAAATGTCAGGCAAGCAGGTGCTGGAACCTAAAATCCCACGTGAGGCAGTGAGCCACACACTAGAAGCAGCAGCGCTTGTTCTAGATAGAATTTCTTTTCTGACTTTGTATGAACCAGCTTCTTTGGCCTGTGGTGTATATCTTAGCCTTTTCTTATTATAGGACAAGCCAAATAAAGAACTTTTTCAAAGCAAGTGTCGGTTTGGTCACTGTTTCCAGCGTCACATCTAAGCACTTATCCCTTCATGTTAGGTAGACAGGTAACGTGGGCTCCCACAAGGAGTGAGAAAGGCCACGGGGCCCTGCCCTGTCGTGCCCCTGAGGTAGAGAAGAGTGCGGAGTGAGCAGTGGACAGATGGGGCTGAGACAGCTTCACCGCATCCTCCACGCACAGCCCCTGGGGGTCTTCACGGGCAAGGCGGCTGTGATGGGCAGACAGCCACGCCCGCATCAACCTGCCTCTCCTCCCTGGACCCATTACAGCCTCCCTGGACCCATTACAGCCTCCGTACGCAGGGCATGAGAGGCAAAGTTGGGCACATTCCCTTCTTGTACGTGTCCTCAATGGAGCAGGTAGTTGTAGGAGGGCTGAGGTTGGCCCAAGGGGCCTGGGGTGGTGTCAAGCTTGGGGTGTGGGCTGAGAGGGTGAAATGTCAGGAGCTCATGGGGGCAACAGGACAGAAAACTCTTGACAGAGACCCGCAATGACCCATGACATGTCCGCTCCCTCCCACAGGGCCTCCCGTGAGGTGTGAAGTGTGGAGTAGACTTGGTGGAGGGTCAGGAAGTACAGGAAGTTGGAGCCTTTAACATCTGTGTGAAAGCATCTCCCGCTAGGTTGACAGGGGACCTGCTTGACACCGCTGCATGTGGTTGGCCATCTGACCACTAAAACCTCTGTCCCCTGTCCTTTGGCCGCTGGAGCCTCATTTATATCACCCTGGTTTGGGAGGGGACCACTCACCCTTATTTTCCTGGGACCTTCTTGGTTTGGCACTGCTGCCCCTTGTCCTGAGAATCCCCTCTGCTCCCCGACTAACCAGGAGGGTTGGTCAACCTAAACTTTGGGCAGCAGGGCTAGCGGGGAGCTGGGGTCTAGGTTCCCATGACAAACACGCAATGTAGCAGACAGGATGGAGAAGCAGGCAGCAGACCAGGCCGAAGTGCAGCAACCAAGGTGGCTGCTACCTGCCTTGATGTCCCGGACACAGGATCTGGGAGACGGCCCTTAGCTCAGGTTAGTGTCTGGTCTTTTTTTTTTTTTTTTTTTGGTCTCTACGGGCCAAGACCAGATGGGTGAGAAGACCTCAGGTTTTACTCAGGACTGGATCAAAACCCTGAGTTACAAAAGCATATGGGCCTTCATGACGTGTGTGTGTGTGTGTGTGTGTGTGTGTGTGTGTGAGTGTGCGCACACGCGCACATCTGGGGTGGGCTGGATAACGTCTTCCATGTGAGGAGCTAGGCCAGCACCACTGATGTTCACTCTCCAGTGTGTGAGCACAGTGACGTCTCTGCCTGCGGGAGAAGTGGAAAAGGGAAAGTGTCTAGTGGGGAAGGGTCCCTGGTGGCTGGAGTCACAGGACCCCGTTCTAACAGGATGTCCATTTCAGGAAGAGATTCCTGGAAGGAAGGCTAGTCCTGCTTTGACTTCTCTGTGGAGGGAAGCTCTAGCTCAGAGAGAGAAGAAGCCATTTGGGAGTTGTCTGCCCTTTTCTGGAGGACCAGCTGGAAACTGCAAACGGGCTGCCTCCGCAAAGCCGCGGGCACTGAGCCCACCCTGCAGCTGTGCTTTGCGGGAACGGAGAGCAGTCAGATGAGGCCCAGGGCTTTTCCTTGCACTTGTTCTCAGTTTGTAACTGCATCTGTAATGTGCCTGACTCTTTTCTCTAACACAGGGAAGCAGATTGACGTCCTCCCTGGAGACAAAGGCTGCTGAACTGGAATTAGGTTTGGCTTGTAGTGGTTGTGGGGGGGCAAAAGCTTATCGTTACCCTCTTAGGGTTTTATGCGGCAGGGCTGCGGCTTCAGTTGACAGAAGACAACTCAACAGGAGGAAAACATACAAGTTTATTTAATGCAAGTTGTACATGACATGGGGAGAGACTTCATAAGAAATGGAAACTCCCCAAATTGGGAAACCTACTTGCTTTTATATGTGTTTCAACAAAGAGAAACAACGGTGGAAAAGTAATTACACTATGTGAGGAAGACAAGATAATTAGAATTATTTTACCAAGGTCTCTGTGTATAGAATTCTCTGGACTCAACTTTATGTCCTGATGATAAGGATGTTATTTCCGTCTGGCATCAGGAGGATGTATTTCAATGGCAACTTATCTCCTGTTTTTAAGAAAAAGAAAGAAGGTCAGAGTGCACGTGAGTGTGTTGTTGCTTTGGATTTGTCTTTTTTCAAGTGGCTTTAAGTCAAAACAGTCAATATGCCATATCAACATACTTTCTGGTGGCAAGTTCTGAATTCCTTCAGGGTAAACATGAAAACAGGTTCAAGATTTTAAATAGGCTCAATTGTTTTAAAGCTAAGTCATTTCAAACTTTAGAGTCACTCAGGAGCCTCTCTGGTTGAGCTGGTACAGGGCAGTGATCTATAGTCCTCCCATTCCCAACTGTGATTCTTACAGAGTTGACTCACCAGTCACTTCGAGAAATGTTCCTTTGCCTTTGGGTAAAAACCTCCCTGAAATTCAGCACATGACTATATGGATAACATAGGGAAAAATCAAAAGCTCACATGGGTTCAAATAGAGAAGTAATGTTTCTAAGATCTGGCAACACTGATGACACAAAAATGGCCAGTAGGTTGAAGCTCAGGGGTCAACTGAGAGCTGGGAGCCGCCGTGTCCTCCACTGACACGACCTGCTGGGAGGGCCAGGAGCCAGCCAACCACATGGGGACTGACATGCATCCACCCACCCAACGACCACCAGCTAAGGGAGGCTGATGAAGATCTTCTGCTGGACCTGGGGCCCCGCTGTGGGAGACGGAAGGTGGACACAGCGCAGGCACTCCTGGATCTCTGACTGGATCTCCAGCTGGATCGGCAGTATCTCTGCAGGAGATCCAGCTGGCCCAGGAAAGAGCCACGGGAAGGTGACTGTGAAACCACTAGGACCAGGAGAGGAGACTGTGGGGACGGAGGATGGGGAGAGGGCTGCAGGAGACACAGAGATCATGAAGATATCCCGCTCCAAATGGACCTACAAAACCAAGTGACAACACATTTATTGAAGGAAATGCTAAGCATGTTGGCCAAGGAAATCAACAACTGGCACAGAAGTTTACTCTGGGTTAGTGTGTTTGGGGAGATTGTTTTTTGTTTTTTGTTTGTTTTGCCTCACGTGTCTAAATGACCAACTTTATTTAATCAGTGACAAGTTTCCTCAAAGGTGTTCTAAAAGCCGTTTGGCTCTTTTATGTTTTTTTTTTAATATTTTATAATTTTATTTATTTTTTTATACAGCAGGTTCTTATTAGTTGTCCATTTTATACATATTGGTGTATATATGTCATTCCCAATGAACTGGGAGATTGAGATTATTTTTAACGACGTCAAATTTACATAACATAAAATGAACCATTTCAAGGGTACTTCAGTGGAGTTTGGTATTATCACCGTGTTGTACAGCCACCAAGTCTATCTAGTTCCAACGCATTTTCATCAGCCCTAAATGAAGCCCACAGCGTAAATGGTCATCTCTTTTCCCCTCCATCCTGTTGGAAGACTGACACTACCTTGCCACCACCCATCTGCTTCTGTCTCTATGGATTTACCTCGTCACTCCAGATTAATTTTTAAGAACACTCCTGCAAAGACTGTAATAGGAATCTTGAAGGAGATCAATGGTATCTTGAAGGCATAACTTCTGATATTTAAAAAAATAATAATTTATTTTGAAATAATTTCAAAGCCATATGGGCAAGAATCTTCAACAAAATGTTAGTATGTTGAATCCAATAGTGTATACACACAATCATGTGGGATTACTTATGGGTATGTAAGGCTGGTTGAACATTCAAAAGTCAATTATTGTAATCCAGCACATCAATAGGGTGAAAAAGAAAAATCACATGATCATAACAATATATGCATGAAAACATTTGACAAAATTCAACTCATTCATCATCAGTATTCAGGGTAAAATAGGAATAGAGGGAAACGTCCTCAACTTCAGAAGGAACATGCATAAAAACCCCATCGCGGGCATCATACTTAATGATGAGAAATTCAAATCTTCCCATGAACATCTGGTACAGGGCAAGTATATTCCCTCTCACCACTCCTTTTCAACATCATACTGGAAAGTTTTGCTTCCAGTATGCAATAAGGCAAAGAAAATAAGTAAAAAGTATTCAGATTGGTAAGGAAGAGATGAACTTTGTTCACAGATGACATGATCATCTCTTAGAGAATATGAAAGAACTGTTAAGAAAAAAAAAAACCTCTTGGAAGTAACACGTGATTATATCAAGGCTGCAGAATAAAAAGGTTAATATACAAAAGTCAATTGCTTGCCTATATATTAGCAATGAACAAACAAAATTTGAAGTAAAAAACACAATATAATTTACATTAATACCCCAAAAGTGAAATGCTTAGGTTTTAATCAAACAAAATTTTTACGTGATCTACATGAGAAAAACTACAAAACTCTTTTGAATTAAATCAAAGGATAGCTAAGTGAATGGAGAGATAATCCATGTTCATGGGCAGGAAGACTCAATATTGTCAAGATTTTAGTTCTTCCCAAATTGATCTATAAATTCAGTGCAATCCCATTCAAAATCCCAGCAAGTTATTTTGTGGGTATGGACAAGCTGACTGAAAACTTTATATGTGGAGGCAAATGACACAAAATAGACAAGAAAATATTGAAGGAGAAGAACAAAACTGGAAGACTGACACTATCTGACTTCAAATTTTCTATAATGCTACAGTTATCAAGACAGCATGAACAACTCATACAGCTTAATATAAAAAAAAAGCTCAATCAAAAAATGGGCAGAAGACCTAAATATCAATAGAAATTTCTCCAAAGAAGACACACAGATGGCCAACAGGCACATGAAAAGATAATCAATATCACTAATTATTAGAGAAATGCAAATCGAAACCACAATGAGGTATCACCGCACACCAGTCAGAATGGCCATAGTTAAAAAGCCTACAAATAACAAATGCTGGAGAGGGTGTGGAGAAAAGGGAACCCACCTACACTGTTGGAGGGAATGTAAATTGGTGCTGCCACTATGGAGAGCTGGATGGAAGTTACTTAAAAACCAAAAATAGTGTTAACATATGATCTAGAAATCCTGCTCCTAGGAATATATCTGGAGAAAACTCTAATTCAAAAAGATACATGCACCCCAATGTTCATAGCAGCACTGTTTACAATAGCCAAACATGGAAGCAACCTAAATGCCCATTGACTGATGAATGGATAAAGAAGATATGGTATATATATACAATGGAATACTACTCAGCCATAAAAAAGAATGAAATAGTGTCATTTGCAGTAATGTGGATGGACCCAGAGATTATCACATTAAGTGAAGTAAGTCAGACAGAGAAAGACAAATATCATATGATATCACTTACATGTGGAATCTAATCATGTATCATGGTATTTACACAAAAATAATTGAAAACTTATGTTCACACAAAAATCTGCACTCAAATGTTATGCAGCTTTATTAATAATTGTCAAAACTCAGAAGCAACCAAGATGTCCTTTGGTAGGTGAATGAATCAATAAAGTGTAGTACATCCAGGAATGGAACATTATCCAGCACTAAAAAGAAATGAGCTATCAAACCATGAAAAGGGACTTCCCTGGTAGTGCAGGGGTTAAGAATTCACCTGCCAATGCAGGGGACATGGGTTCAATCCCTGGTCTGGGAAGATTCCACATGATATGGAGCAACTAAGCCCATACACCACAATTACTGAGCCTGTGCTCTAGAGTCCACGAGCCACAACTACTGAAGCTTGCGTGCCGCAACTACTGAGCCCACATGCTGCAACTACTGAAGCCTGTGCACCTAGAGCCAGTGCTCCACAACAAGAGAAGCCACCACAATGAGAAGCCCGTGCACTGCAATGGAGAGTAGCCCCTGCTCACCGCAACTAGAGAAAGCCCACGCACAACAATGAAGATCCAACACAGCCGAAAGAACAAACAAACAAACAAACAAAACAAAAAAAAGAAAAGACAAATGGAAGAAACTTAAAGGCATATTGATAAGTGAAAGACGCCAATCTGATAAAGCTACATACTTTACCATTCCAGCTATTTGACATTCTAGAAAATGTAAAACTATGAAGACAGTAAAAAGGTCAGTGGTTTGCAGGGCTTAGGGAGGAGTGATGAATATGTGGAGCACAGAGGATTTTGAGGGCAATGAAAATACTCTGTGTGATATTATAATGATGGATATATGTCATTATACATTTGTCCAAACCCATAGAATGTTCGAACACCGAGAGTGAAGTCTAATGTAAACCACCGACTTCAGATGATTATGATGCTTCCATTTTGATTCATCAGTTGTGACAAATGTACCACCCTGATGAGTTATGATGATAATAGACTAGGCTATGCATGTGTGGGGCTTAGGATATGTGGGAAATCTCTGTGACTCCCTCACAATTTTGCTCTAAACCTAAAACTGCTTTTAAAAATAGTCTTATGACAGGAATTTCTTGGTGATCCAGTGGTTAGGACTCCGAACTTCCACTGCTGGGGCCTGCGTTCAATCCCTGGTTGGGGAACTAAGATCCCACAAGCTGCATGGCATGGCCAAAAAAAAAAAAAAAAAAGGTCTCATGAAAACAATGGTAATGAGACAGATTTTTAAAATAACTATTTTATCCATTCATCCATTCATTAATTCTTTGATTCAATAAATGTTTATTGTTTGCCCAAAAAATGGTATTAGTAATTCAAAGTGTCCTGCATCAAAAAACCATAGTTCCTGATAGTTTTTTAAAGAAATATAACTCTCAACAAAATGAGTATAGAGGGAACACACCTCAACATAATAAAAGCCATATATGACAAGCCCACAGCTAATACCATACTCAATGGTGAAAAGCTGAAAACATTTCCTCTAATATCAGGAACAAGACAAGGAGGTCCACGCTTGCCACTTTTATTCAACACAGTATTGGAATTCCTAGCCACAGCAATCAGAAAAGAAAAAGAAATAAAAAGAGTCCAAATTGGAAAGGCAGAAGTTAAATGTCACTGTTTGCAGATGACATTGTAGTATACATAGAAAATCCTAAAGATAAAACCCAAGAACTACTGGAACTCATCAATTAACTTGGTAAAGTGGCAGGATACAAAACTAACATAAAGAAATCTGTTTCACTTCTATACACTAAACACAAACTATCAGAAAATGAAATTAAAAAAACAATCCCATTCACAATCACATCAAAAAGAATAAAATACCTAGGAATAAACCTAAGGCGGTAAAAGACCTGTACCAAGAAAACTATAGGACACTAATGAAAGAAACTGAAGATGACACAACCAGATGAAAAGATATACCATGTTCATGGATTGGAAGAATTAATATTGGTAAAATGACTGTAATATCCATGGCAATCTACAGAATCAAAGCAATCCCTATCAAAATACCAATAGCATTCTTCACAGAACTGGAACAAATAATTCTAAAATTTGTATGGAAACACAAAATACCCTGAATAGTCAAAGTAATCTTGAAAAAGAAGAACAAAGCTGAAGCTATCTCTCTGCTGCCTGATTTCAATCTATGTTATAAAGCTACAGTAATCAAAACAGTCTGGTACCAGCAGAGAAACAGACACATAGATCAATGGAACAGGATGGAAAGCCCAGAAGTTAACCCACACATATATGGGCAATTAACGTAAGAAAAAGGAGGCAAGAATATACAATGGGGAAAAGACAGCCTCTTCAATAAACTGTGTTGGGAAAACTGGACAGTTACTTGTCCAGCAAAAGAATGAAACTAAACTACCCTCTTATATTGGTCACGAGAATAAATTCAAAACGGATTAAAGACCTAAATGTAAGACTAGAAACCATAAAACTTCTAGAAGAAAACATAAGCTCTTTGACATTGGTCTTAGTAATATTTTTTGGATATGTCTCCTTGGGCAAGGGAGACAAAAGTAAAAATAAATAAGACTACTTCAAAGTAAAAATCTTTCACACAGGGAAGAAAACTATCAACAAAACAAAAAGACCACTTACTGAATGAAAGAAGATATTTGTAAATAATATATCTGCTACTGAAATAAGGAAGATATTTGCAAATGATATATCTGCTACTGAACTGAACTTGGGTCCACATGCCTGATGTGCAGCAAAGCCAATATATTGACACTGGGTTGTGGTCAAGGAAAGTACAGCATTTATTGCTGGGTGCTAAGCAAAGAGAACGGGCAACTTATGTTCATATGGCCTGAAATCTTGGATGATTTTCAGGGGAGGGTTTTTAAAGACAGTGTGAGGGAGAGGGTCACAGGGTGTGTTTCAGCTCATGCACAATTCTCTGGTTGGTTGATGGTGAGGTAACAGTGTGATGTTTCAGGAATCTCAATCGTCAACCTTCTGGTTCCAAAAGGTCTGGGGTCTACATACTGGTGGTCAGCATACAGTTAACTTCCTTCACCTGGTCGGGGTTTTAGTATCTGCAAAACAACTCAAGGATATGGCTCAGGATATTCTCTATAGCCCTTAAGGAGGAACTAAAGGTCCTTGACTTTGTTTTATGGTTAAACTCTTATTATGTTGTCTTGCTTGATTGCTTTCCTTTGTTTCTGCATATTCTCACTTCTCTGATTAAATTTGTTCTTTGGAACTCAGGGAAGGTGTAGGATGCTAAATCTTCTCTCCAAACAAGAGGAGGGAAACAGGAGGGCGTCTGTCCCCAGGAAAACCCTATAGGGTCCTATTCTATTTCGTGTCCTAAAAGGGATTAATATCCACAATTTACAAAGAACTCATACAACTCAACGTGAAAAATAGACAATCTGATTAAAAAAGAGGGTCTGAATATTTTCCAGAGAAGACATACAGATGGCCAACAGGAACACGAAAAGATGCTTAACATCACTAATCACCAGGGAAATGCAAATCAAAACCACACTGAGATATCACCCACACGTGTCAGAACGACTATTTCCAAAAGAAAAAAGATAACAAGTGTTGGCATGGATGTGCAGAAAAGGGAATCCTTGTGCACTGTTGGTGGGAGTATAAGTTGGTGCAGCCACTATGGAAAACACAAAGCAGATTTGTAAAAAAATTAAAAATACAACTACAATATTAACCAGCAGTTCCACTCCTGGGTATTTATCTGAAGAAAATGAAAAGATACATGCACTCCAATGATCATAGCAGCATTATTTACAATAGCCAAGATATGGAAGCAATTTAAGGGCCCATCAATAGATGAATGGACAAAGAAGAGGTGGTACATACATACAATGCGATGTTACTAAGCCATAGAAAAGAATGAAATTTTGTCATTTGCAACAACATGATAGACCCAAAGGGTTTTATGATAAGTGAAATAAGTCAGACAGAGAAAGACAAATACTGCATGATTTTGCTTATAGGTGGAATCTAAAAAACAAAACAAATGAACAAACATGATGAAACAAACAGAATTACAGACATAGAGAAAAAACAGGTGATTGCCAGAAAGGAAATGGGTAGGAGGAGGAAAGAAATAGGTGACAGAGGTTAAGAGGTAGATACTTTCAGTTACAAAATAAGTGAGTCACAAGTATGAAATATACAGTGTGAGGAATACCATCAATAACTAAGTAATATCTTTCTATGGTGACATCGTTAACAAAACTTTGAAATGTACAGGAATATCTCTTCACTATGTTATGTACCACGAACTAACATAGTGTTTAAGGTTGTTGTACTTCAAAAACAAACAAACAAACAAATTCACAGAATAAGATATCAGATTAATGGTTACCAGAGGAGGTGGGTGGGGGAGGGAGAATTGGATGAAGTCAGTCAAAAAGGACAAACTTCCAGTCATAAGAAAAATTAGTACTAGGCATGTAATGTACAACATGATAAATACAATCAACACTGTATGTTATACATTAAAGTTGCTAAGAAAGAAAATCCTTAGAGTTTTCATCACATGGAAAAAAACTTTTTCTATTTCTTTAGTTTATAACTATATGAGATTATGGATGATCACTAAACTTATTATGATAAATATTTTATGATGTATGTAAGGTAAATCATTATGCTATACATCTTAAACTTATACAGTGCTGTATGTTAATTATATCTCAATAAAAGTGGAAGAAAAAATAGGAATTCAGAGATTATTTAATAAAATATGATGGCGGATGCCCTGAAATTATCCAGAGTGAAAAAAAAAAAAAGTTTTCTGCTCAAAGGCCATAGTTTCAGGCAATTTTACAAGGAAATATCACTGTTTTCAATCATCTTTATCTTTTTTTTTTATAAAATTATTTTATTTTATTTATTTATTTTTGGCTGCATTGGGTCTTCGTTGCTGCGCGCGGTCTTTCTCTAGTTGCGGGAAGCAGGGGCTACTCTTCGTTGCGGTGCGCGGGCTTCTGACTGCGGTGGCTTCTCTTGTTGCAGAGCACGGGTTCTAGGCGCACAGGCTCAGTAGTTGTGGCTCGCGGGCTCTAGAGCACAGGCTCGGTAGTTGTGGCACATGGGCTTACTTGCTCCACGGCATGTGGGATCTTCCCGGACCAGGGTTTGAACCCGTGTCCCCTGCATTGGCAGGCGGATTCTTAACCACTGCGCCACCAGGAAAGCCCAATCATCTTTACCTTATTCAAAATATCTTAGAGGAAGTAAAAAGGCTACCCAAATCGTTTTAAATTTAGAATAATCTCATAAAATTATGATCTGATGTGAGTAATAGGCAAGGACAGTACAGGAGAGGAAACTAGGCAAAGTTATGAACATAGATGCAAACATAAGATAAAAGAAAATGGAATAGGATAGAACTTTAGGGAACTGAATTTAGTAGTTTATAAAATATTCTTAAAAAGTAAGGTTTTACATAGATATAGTTGGATACTGCTACTAACCACTTCTTATTTAAATTTATCAGTAGATGAGATCATTTCCTTCTTTGTTGGTTTTTAAAGTTTTATTTTTTGTGTGTGCAAGGACTGAATTTGAATAAAATTAGTAAACAAGGGGAAAAAAAAGTAAGGTTTTACCCTAAGAATGCAAACATAATTTGAAATCAGAAAATCTATTAATGAAATTTCTCATATTAATAGAATTAACACTAAAATCCAAATTAACACCTCAATGGATACAGAAGCAAATTCAACAAAACTGAATAGCTATTAATGTTGTAACAAAACGCTTAGAAACTAGTCATTGAAGGGAACAAGTTTAAGTTCATAACTCACAACAAGAAAGAACATACAGCAAAACATATAATTTATAACTGAGACGTCAGGAGCAAGCCTAGAACACTACAGAATGACTGTCATCAAGTTTAGTCAACATTGGATTGGAGGCTTTCCTCCAGTATAGCCAATATAGCCTTTCCTCTAAAGAAAAGTGAGATGGAGCAGGTCTGCTCAGCTTGGGGGGCTCAAACAGAAGACAGCTCTTGTTCTTCTGAGTCTCTAAGGAAACTTAGAAGCACTTTCTGTCCTTGGATTCATGAGACCTTAAGTGGGTGAGGATGTTTCCTGCTGCGTGTGATTGAAACCCCATCTCAAATGCCTTCAACAACAAGGAAGGGGATGACTCCTGGGGCTGGAAGAGTGGAGGCTTCGGAGGTGAGGTTGCCCAGTGGCTCTGGACTGGCAGCCCCACCCTCCTCTTGCCTTGTGACTTGACTTCACTCTCAGTTGGGAGGAAGTGGAGAGCAGACTTCTCCCACCTCCCCTGCAGCCAGACCTTTCCTTTCACTTCAGTGGCCCATTTAGGGGACACGCTCATTCCTGCACCATCACCAACCAGGACGGGGAGCCCCCTGGTGACACTCACACCACCTCTTCCACCACTGAGGCCAGTTCTCAGAGCTGGGTCTGGGGTCAACCTCTCCCAAAGCCCATGGGACATTCAGGGGGGAAGAGAAACTGAATAAACCTGTGGTTCTCTGTCAACGAGGAGAGAATCCATGCTGGGGAGGCAGCTTACAAAATGCCCAAGAGACCCTTGAACGCTTCCGTGAGAATAAAGCCTGGGTGCTCAGCAGGAGATGACGCCCATCTAGAAAGAGAGTAGATGGAAAGTTCTGATGGGGTGGAAGGCACGTAGGGGGTCTGTGAGCCAGGTGGAGACAACTAGTACCTCTCATGGAGAAGGAGAGGTAAGATGTGCCGTGGAGCAGTCCACAGGGAAGGAGCTTAGAAGGGGGGAGACCAGGCTTGTTTAGAAACCAGGTGTGACCTTTGGGGACAGAATCCGAGGGGCAAAGATCCTCAAAAACTGCTGTTAACCCATAAATTTCCTCCAGAGGACGTTGTGATTTTAGGAACCTTGAATTTCCCTGGAAAAGGGACCGTGCTTACTTTTTCTCCCCAGGCAGCCACAGCCGTGCTTGGACACTGCTGGGAGGACAGGCAGCCTGACACTTTGGAGTTGAAGGCAGGTGCTTGGGCTGGGATGTAAGATGAGGAACTGCCTTTTGCCCAGGGTTCCCGTGTTGACTCAATTCTTGCATTTATGTCCACTGGGGAGCTCATCCGTCCTCTCCACAGACCAGGGCTGGGTAGTATTCTGAGTAAAGGTGGCTGTGAGGGGTAACAGGGAAAGATTAGGAAAGGGATATTCTAGATGGAAGGAGAACTGTGAGGAAATATTATATTTTATATTGGTAATAAGCAGGGAGCTTAACGACTGAAGCAGAATTCTCATTGTATCCTGAGAGGGAGAAACTGTCCAGTGTGCTTCCTCCCCCATTCATCAGCCAGGAGAGCTTGAGTGACCAGATGGCTCAAGGCAGCTTCCCTGGGTTCTGCTTGGGGTGGAACGTTTCTCCACACTGTGAACCCATTAGGGCCTCTATGAAAAGAGATAGGGATTGGAAAGGACAGGAAGTTTCTACAATCCATAAGAAAAAGATGAGTGATGCAATAGTAATAGAAAACTGGCCCAAAGATATGTATGAACAGGCATTTCACCAAAGAGCTGCAGTTGCATTAGAAACATAAAAAGAGACCAACTCCCCCGGCAATTGGAGAAATAACAATTAAAAAAACTAGATATTAATTATAGGATTTTTGACCAACAAGAAATTTTGAAAGATTTGGTAAAATCCAGAGCTGTTTATTTTTCAGGGAACTGGACTTTCATGTTTCTGTTTGGTTTGTAATTGCTAATACTCCTTCGAAGGCAGTTGGGCTGCCACTTCTCTTTATGGCTGAATGACTTCTATTGTATGGACAGATCACGTTTCATTTACCCATTCATCAGTGGTTGGACATTTGGGTTGTTTCCACACTTTGTCTCTTACAATAATCCTGCTACGAATATTCATGCATAATTTTCTGTGTGGACATACATTTTCATTTCTCGGGTAAATACCTATTGGAAAGCTGGGCCATATGGAAACTCCTGTGGAGTCTGGTGAGAACCTGCTAGACTGTCTTCCACAGGAAGTTTCCCTGGGTTCTTATAACTGTGACACTCCTTGGACCGAGCCATGTGGTATTGGTGTCATAAATATAGAAGGAATTCCGACGTGTGTACCCATGTCATCCCTGTGGAGACACCACACACGGGCTGGTATGTACTACAGCTGCTCCACCAATCCTGACCCACACCTGGAGCAGACTGGGGGCTGTCTATGCACCTTTGCCCTGAGTGACAAAGGAGGGCTCTCAGAGAGACCAGGCAGCCAGGAGGTCAGACCTCATCCCGCTTCTGCCACTGTCACCCTGTGATGTTGGGCAAGTCCCTTGATCTCTCTGGGTCTCAGTTCCCATCCTGTCCAAAGTGTTGTGAGGCTTCTGCAAGTTACTAGAGGTGAAAGTGCTGTCACTTAACCCCAGGCAGGAGGTGCTCCCCAAACAAGAGTTCCATGTGGCAGGTGGTCAACTTGCCACCCTTCATCCAGGACCACAGGAAGAGGAGAGGAAGAGAAGAAACTGCCCATTATTTCCCAGTCTGGGTGAGAAAGGACACAGAAGTGTCTGAGAAAGACAAGGGGTAAGTAGCAGGCAGCCTCCCTCCCTCTAGAGAACTCGAGGCTCCTGCAGCCCTGCTGGCCTGGTCTCCAGAGGGAGGGAGGAGATCAGGTGTCAGCGGCTGTGCCTATATAGCCCCAGGCCTCCAGGGCCAGGCTCATTCCTGAGGCTGCTGCCAGGCCTGCTAAGATGAAGCTGTCCAGCGCCATCCCTTGGGCCTTGCTGCTCAGCACAGGTAAAGCCTGGCCCCCAGCCCCTTACTCCTGGGCCTCTCTCTCTGCTTCCTGTTCAACCTAGAGATTCTATGCAGTTTGCTTGTTGCCAGCGAAGACAGTCTGCAAGATACTCTCCTCCAACGAGATGTCTCCCTCACCCTGGGCTGGAGGAGGAGGGGTCCAACAGGATGGCCATGACCCTGGGCTGAGACCACCTTGATTTTTAAACATTCTCTGGGCTCCCCTGTCTTTGTTCTGAGATGTTTTCTTGGGTCTCCCTGCCTCCCCCCTCCCTCCTGCCTTAAGCCAATGTCCCTGGGATGCACTGCGGGGCAGCCAGGGCTCAGCCCAGACCTGGATGAGGGGAACCAGACGTGTTTTCGCTTTGGAGGGGTTCTTGGAGCTGTGACTGTGTGGGTGCTTGGAGGGGGGACCCTGGCTGGACCTGAGCTGGAGGGGGTGACCAATGGGGAAACGGGGGCCCCTGAGGAAGCCCCAGGACAGGTGGGTGTGCTCTGCACCTGCCCCCAGGGATTGAGACGTGGCAGCTACACAAGCTCGGGAACGAACAGCAGGAACAGCAGCTCCGTCCAGGGGCTGAGGATGTCCTGACAGGGAGAGCCTAGCCCTGCCGCTGGGACTGCCCTTGACTGCAGGAGGGAGAGCAGCCCTGATTCCCGATGCTGGGAGGAAAAAAGAAGCCGTCATTTCCTCAGGGAGACCTCTGGCTTCTTCTCCCTCATTCTGTATCTCTGTCTCTTTCTGTCCTTCCCCCTGCTGTCCCCCTTTCTGCTCCAGCTCCTCTCTTCAGCTCTGCTCACTCTGCTTCCCTGCCCTCGCCCTATTGTTCCCCCCCTGCTCACCTTTGCCCCTCACACTTCAGGGCAGGGCGGCCCCCATCACTAGGCTCTCCCCTCCCCTCTGCTCCTCACTGCTCTCATCTCCTTCAGGCAATGCGGGTCGGGGCTAGGAGATGCAGGTGGTGGCAAGTGGAAGGACAGGTCAGTGCGGTCAGTGTGTGACCACAGACCCCTGTCAGCGTCCATCCCAGGCTGCTGTGAGGAGGACCTTCCTGTCTGCCTGGTCCTGGGGGGCGCCATTCTGATGGGACATTTTGTGGGCAGCTTGTGGGTAGAAATGCGTCCATCAGAGCCCTTCCTGCATCTGCTGTTTCTCAAGTGCCTTCAGTTCAAATCATCAATATGCCAAGATGGCATGTTTCAGGGTGACATGTCTTGAACTCCTACAAGGGGCTGCATGTTCCCTCTGCTTCAAAGCTGGGACCTCAGATTCTAGATCAGAGGGGTTCACTGTAGATGTGGGTCCAGTCTAGAGACGCCACCTGAAGTGACGGGGATAGTTTCTGGTTCTGCACTTGACACCTGCTTTCAGGCAAACCTTCATTTATATTTTCCAGAGCAGACGTGGTGGACACCCCAGGGTGGGGAGGTTTCTTTTGTGCCCCCCCAATCCAATGCCACCTCAGGGCCCAGGAAGGGCAGCTGGAGATGGACTCCCAGTGTTCAGGTTGACATTTATGATCAAATAGTTTCCAGAGCATTTGTTGATTTCTACTTACTGAGGAAAGAAGTATCTAGTTGGGAAAGGAAGTGGCTGTCATAGGATGTTGACAGTGGCGGGTAATGTACTGGAGAGGCTCCCTGGGCTGGCCACTGAGCCGTGTATGCGTGGATTATCCTCCAGAACCCAAGGAAGCCGTTACTATTAAATCCTCATTTTACAGATGAATGGACTGAGGCTTAGGGAGAGTAAATAACTTGTGCAAAGCCATCCAGCTCTCATGCCCACAGGACTGTGACCAGGGCCGTCTGATTCCTGAGCTGTGCTGTGCCCACTCGTCACACTGTGAGGATAAACCATAGGGCACATCAACAGTGGAAGCCATGTGATTGCCGTCAGAACAGCACAACAATCCATGAAAGTTGTGATATATAATATCCCAGCCCTCCCAAAATGTGATGAATTTGAAATATTCATACCAAATGAGATATTTAATGCACAAATCAATAATAAGGATAAAAATTAAAATAGTTACTAAAAAGTAGTGGAAGAAAGTCCACTAAGAAGATACAACAATCACAAATTGCACACTTAACATAACTGCAAAGCAAAAACTGATCGTGGTAGAAGGAGAAATGAATGTGGTAGGTGATTTTACCACAAAGTGTGAATATTTAAAATTTTGATCTAAAAGATGAATATAGGACTTGTACCCTAGAAATCATGAACTGTCTTTTCAAGGACGTGTTGAACATTCACAAAAATTAATCGTGTCATAGATTAATTTTTAAATCCAGTAATTAAAGATGTCATATAGACCATGTTTATAACTTCAAGGCAATTAAATAGTAAAATAAAAGTATTAAATTATTTGTAAACTTTGAAAATGAACTCCAAAATAAAATAATTCTTGAGAGGGAGGTAAAATGGTAATAGAAATTATTAAATGTTTAGAATATAATGATGATGGGGCTTCCCTGGTGGCGCAGTGGTTGAGAGTCCGCCTGCTGATGCAGGGGACACGGGTTCGTGCCCCGGTCCGGGAAGATCCCACATGCCGCGGAGCGGCTGGGCCCGTGAGCCATGGCCGCTGAGGCCACAGCGGTGAGAGGCCCGCATACCGCAAAAAAAAAAAAAAGATAAAATAGGATAGAATGTTAAGAAATCGAATTTAGCAATGTAAAAAATAATCATGAAAATATAGGATTTATTCCAAGTACACAAGGATAATTAGAAAAACAGAAAATCTATGACGGGTAGCGGAACAGGCCCCCCAAATATGCCCCTTTGGCATAAGGATTATTTTGAGCTGGTTATTTCTGAGAAACTGTAGAAGCAGGAGAAGGTACCCTTCTGTAAGGGAAATCTACATTCATAAAGGAAATTTCCACTAGAAAGAGTATTTGTAAGGGAGGAGAGCTACTCCCATAGATCACTTTTTTTTCACCTGAGATTTACCTGCCTGGAAGGGTAAGAACTTTTGTTTCCCATACATTTTCTCTTCCCACCTGTCCTTGAATTGCCTTCTCTTCACCTACAATTCCTATCCTTTTCCTTAGCTCAGGATGGCTTATAAGTCCCAATCAGCTGGCCATATTTTGAGTCCCATATCTTTATGGGGCTCCATAAATACATCCATAATTAAATTTGTTTTTCCCCCCAGTGGTTAATCTGTCTTATGTCAGTTTAATTCTTAGACCAGGCACAGAATCTAGAAAGGGTAAAGGGGGAAATTTTTCCTCTCCCACACTATGTGCACAGACAGCTGGGATGTAGGGGCAAGTGAAAAACAGGTGTATGAGTCCTTTCTTCCTTCAGCTATTAGAGGAATAGTTTCTATTGTTATAATATTTACCATTTGATGCTTATAAACCTGGTACTCACTAGGATGAAAATAAAATTAACTAACATTTCCCCCCCTCATATTTCAAGCCCTTGAATACCACCATGATTCTGAAACCAAGAATGCCATATGTCTCTTTTTAAAAGCAATAGTGTTTCAGGTTTAAATGGAAAATTTTCTCCCCTAAACAGGAAAGAATATCTTATACCCTCTATTTCAAAAATTGCTAAAATAACACCTGATACGGGTGACGAGTTGAACTGTCAAAAGCTGAGATGGAAAGGATGTCAGGGTAACGTATGGCTTAGAAGCTAAAAGCTATACTATTCACCAGTAAGAGCGCTTACCAAATGGTAAGTAATGAACCTAATTGGAATGTCTCGAACATTCACTGGTGCATTAGGGTACTTTTGTGGATTTTAAATCTTTTGCTTAATCTCTCAGGAGGCAATTACCACAGAATACAAAAGAAAAAGAGATGCAATCAGGGCATGATTTAATCTATCTAGGAATTTGGGTTTTTGCACTAAAAAGCAAGCCTTTTGAACTTCCTGGGTTTTTTCATATGAAGAATTCTGAGTTTGTACCAAAGATGAACAATAATTACTCAAACTGATATTGAGGCTCTTTTATTCAATGTGAATATGACAGTGTAGCTCAGGGTAGCAGTATGGGAGCCATTGTTCTAATGGTGTCACGGTTTCCATGATTTGGTTTTTCCAGTCAAAAAAGTTTAAGAATCGTTTCACGTAAGAATCGTTTTACGTAAACCTTTAGGATGGATGTTTCCAAGCATTATATTTTGCATATTTCCCTCTGATTATCCTTGATATTTTTATCAGGTTGTCTTTTCTGACAGCTTTGCCGGCTTTTGGAGACTTTGATGAAACACTGAACTGAAGTAGCAGACATGCATATTGTAGGGGAAGAAAAATTTTCTTCGACTTTCTTAGGATCCCTGGTTGGGTCTAAAAATTAAACTGACAGATTAACAGGAGAAAAGCATATACCTTTTATTGAATTTTTACATGGGGGGCTTCAACCAGATTGAACCCAATAATAATAATAGAGATTCAGATATTATAAAGTCTCAGCTGATATGAAGTAGTTACCAAGCCTCATGCTGAATTAACTGTTCTTAGTGTTTCCCACACATTTCCTCATTTAATCCTCCAGCATCCCTGTGAGGGAGACACATTATTGCTCCCATTTACAGGTGAGGAACCTGAAGCTGAAAGATGTCTGGAACTTGACCTAGATCCCACAGCTCACCTCATAATGGAGCAAGGACTTGAACCCAGGTGTGCCCACCGCCACAGCCCAGGTGGTCCTTGAACTCTGAGCATCTCCTTCAGGGCAGAATCTGAAGCCCTGTTTGCTGAAACTGGAGATTCATGGCGCGGAGAGGAAGATAAGCTTGGATAGGTTGGGCTCCATGGTATTAATATTTTTGAGTATTTGTCTCATTCTTTAACCAGTTTACAAGCTTGTTGAGGGTGGAGTCCAAGTCTTCCTTTTCATCGCCACCTGGGGGTTTTATGTGGTCCCTCTACCCATGCGCCCTGCCTTACTCCATCTCACTAGCTCCTCCCTCCTCTCTCTCCCTTTCTCCCTTTTTCAAGAGGAAATGGAAAATTCCTCTCACTTCCCCATGAAGAAGGCTTACCCATTCTTTTGTTTTGTTTGGGGGGGGGGTCCTCAAGTATCCCATTCCAGCTCAAAATGGATTGTAAGGTTATTTTTCCCCAAGAAAGACAATTTACCCTAAGATACATCCTGGTACCAGCTCTTAAGGAATGTAAATGTCACCTCATTACAGTGATGTAATGATTTATGGAGTACAGAAGGTGTGCTAGGCACTAGGGCTGCCAGAATGATTAAGCTGAACCTAGGCACTGGGGTCACACAAATGGCTCATCAGCCAGCGGGTTATACATGGGGAAAGATGAAACAGGGAAGGTGGAGCAAAGTCAGATTGCTATGGGATCCCAAAGGGGGGCAACAGACACAGTATAGGGGTGAACTATAGCAGGAAGCACCCAGTGTCTCTTCAGGAAATGGAGCTGAAGGTCTGGCCATGTCCAAAGTGCTAGCCAGATGTTTCACCCCAGAATCTTCCAGCTCATTTGGTCACCTTCTTCAGACACCATCCTCGTAAATGAGCCCTCTCTGACACCACAGGGCTCCTGTGGGTCTCGGGCAAGAACAGATTAAAATCTGTACTGGTTCTAAGAATGGAAAAGACAATGAGGTCTGTTTCCATAAGTAATTCAAAATAAAACTGATACTAAACTGTAAGTTTAAGGAAGTCCAAAGAAGTTCTGACTTTTTCCAGTAATGACGACACTAAGCTTATGTGAAAATCAACTATCAGATTAGTTTTTCCTCTGAAATATCTACCTATCATCTATCTATCTATCATCTATCTATCTATCTATCATCTAATCTATCTATCTATCTATCTATCTATCATCTATCTCTTTTTGCCTCTGTATATTGAATAACCAATACTGGACTTTTGGGAAAAATTTAATCTATCACTTGTCCCACAAGGCTACTTTGTATCAGAGTTCTCAAGGAATAAAGAATTGTTACAAATTTCAGATTAAATTACTCCTTACCAGAACTCTCTTTGGGCTGATGCCCAAAGGCTTTCTAAGTTCCACCATAGTTCTTTAAAAAGTAAAAATAGACTTATCATGTGATCCAGCAATCCCTCTCCTGGGCGTATATCTGGAAAAGATGAAAACTCTAACTCAAAAAGATACATGCGCCCCAATGTTCATAGCAGTGCTATTTATAATAAACAAGATATGGAAGCAACCTAGGTGTCCATCGATGGAGAAATGGATAAAGAAGATGTGGTACAAATATATAATGGAATACTACTGAGCTAAAAAGAAGAATGAAATATTACCATTGCAGCAACATGAATGGACCTAGAAATTATCATACTAAGTGAAGTGAGTCAGACAAAGACAAATATCATATGATATCACTTATATGTGGAATCTAAATAAAAAAATGATACAAATGTACTTATTACAAAACAGAAACAGACTCCCAGACATAGAAAATAAACTTATGGTCACCAAAGGGGAAGCGGCGGGGAGAGATAAATTGGGAACTTGAGTTTAACAGATACATACTACTATATGTAAAATAGATAAACAAGGACCTACTGTATAGCACAGGGAACTATATTCAATATCTTGTAATAACCTATAATGGAAAAGAATCTGGAAAAGAGTATAAATATATATACATATATGTAAATATATCACTGAATCACTTTGCTGTACACCTGAAACACTGTAAAGCAACTATACTTCAATAAAAGTATTTTTAATTAGAAATAAATAAATACATTTTTAATTAAATTTCACCATAGCCTAAGGCTCTTGCAGGGCTCTTTAGGTCACTTATCTTTTTATCAAATATTATCATCTGGGTGTGTTTATATAACTCCAGGTAAGCAGTTAGAAGGAATACATACTTCTTTCAGAGATTTTTCAGAAACCTTTAATAATAAATAAATCTAAGTTTATTTTCATATATACTTCCTAGAAGATGGCACACAGATACACAAACCTGTATGGTTAACTGTGGGTTATTTCTGGATGGCTCCAAGTAATTAATGTTTGTTGTAATTAAAATGACACTATCAACAAGATTGTTAACACCTTCCCTGATTTATTCTCAGAGGTGACTACTGCACTCAGTGAAAATGTCTCCAGACCAGCACCACCTGGTGCTGTAACACAGTTCTTAGGTTGTGACACTAAGCAGATGGTGAGCAATGCAAACTCCACTGCAAACAGCTAGTTAAATGAATCCCAGAACTGGACCTTGGTGATGCTCTAGTTGATGAACTCATTTAACTGCTGAGGAAGTTGAGTCACAGAGAGCTTTGTGGTTTACCCACACTTCCCAGCTGGTTGGTGGTAGATCTCTAAGAAGAGCACTGGTCTCGCTTCTCATGCAAAGAACTTTCTACCACATTGCAGAGCTGATCTTGAGCAATGTTTAGGATCCAGCTAAATAGCTTTAAAATGTTTTCAAACCGGTTTGAGTTTTCATGTGTTGCTTTGATATTCACAATTTTATAGCCATTGGAGAAGTTATATCAATATTGGAAATAATATTTTCCTTCTCCCTAATTTCCAGCTTTGCCCCAGTGGAAAAGTTCGAGCATCCCTTTGGTTTATACTGATTCTTCCACTGATGACTTTGGAATTGCGCTACCTCTCCCTAAATCGCTCTCTTGGCAATAGCTGCTACCGATACAATACTTTCTCTTAACCTGTGGCTATGGCCAATGGAGTTCTCCTGGAAAATGGGAGAGGGTCAGCCTCCCGCCCATGACTCCCCCTCTGCTTGGAGGAGAGCTGTGGTTCTGAAAGAGCCAATTGCGAAAAATCCATGGAGAGGAATGATCTAGAAAGAATGCTGGCCTTGTCCCCGGAAGCTGTACCTGTGGGCAAGCTCAGTGTCTTTCCAACTGTGTGCAGAGTTGCCGAGGACAGTGTGTGATTAACCGGGGGATTCTTCTGGGTTTCAGATGCAGACAAGAAACGAATGCGTCATCTTCTCAAACACTGAAATATCTCCCAGATCTGCCACCTTGGGGCTGAGGCAGGGCCTTCATGGCAGTAGCAATAACTGACCGCAGGGACCTTGGATTATCCTCCTGACACATCCAAAGGAATTGTGCCTGCTACAGCCTTGCGTGTCCCGTGCCTGCACTTGACTTGATGGGGAGGGTGTAAGTCACGTGGCTGCCCAGAAGAGGAGGGCGGCAGAGATCAGGCCGGGAACAGGCTGGCTCTGCCTTCCAAGGTAGAAGCTGCATGTCTAGGGAAGAAGTGGGGAGCATGGAACAGACCTCTAGCCTTTAGGCCTGGGCAGCCTCTTTCCTGAGCAGGGTTCCTTCCCCCGATCTGGGCTACAGGCTGGTCCCAGCTCCAGCCCCAGGGGCTCTGGGGCAGACTAACTGCAGCCACAGTCCTGTCTGTACCAGCCTCCCTGAGCTCATGCCCTTTTGCAGTACGACTTTCCACCTCCTCCCAACAAGAGGTGAAGTCCATTTACACACCCTTGCATCTGGACCTGGCCGTGTATCTTGCTTTGGCCAACAGAGTGTGGCAAAGTGGTGGTGTGCCGGTTCTGGTCTTGGCTTCAAGAGTCCTTGCAGACTTTTGCTTGCTCTCTCGGCTCCTGCAGCAGCCCCGTGAACAAGCCTGGGGCTGGCCTGCTACAGCTGCTGGAAGAGGAAAGATGTACCCATCACTCCCACTGACCCAGCTGATAGCTCTCCCCCGAGAAAGAGAACCACCCAAATGACCCGCCGTTGACTGCAGACACACGAGGAACTCAGCTGAGACCAGCCCAAATTGCTGACCACAATTAGAATTATAACCTAAATTAATGAAAGTTGGTGTAAGCTGTTAAATTTTGGGGTGACTTGCTTCACCGAAGCAGGTAACTGATGCAGGTCCCATGGGAGTAGATGAAAAGGAGTCGTCTGCATCCTGCGAAGGCCTGGGCTGCTTGGGGTCGGGGGAGCAGCTGACAGCCAACAGCTGCCTGACACCAGGAAACCTCAGCAGCTAGGTCTTACCTTGAGGACGCCCTGGAGATCGGGTCCTGTAAGGAGAAAAGGAGGGAAGCCACCAAACAGAAATAGACTCACAGACTGAGAGAAAGAACTTATGGTTACCAGGGGGGAAGGGTGGGGGGGATGGATAGTTAAGGAGTTTGAGATTGACATGTACACACTGCTATATTTAAAATAGATAACCAACAAGGACCTACTGTATAGCACAGGGAACTCTGCTCAATACTCTGTAATAACCTAAATGGGAAAAGAATTTGAAAAAGAATAGATACATGTATACGTGTAACTGAATCACTCTGCTGTACATCTGAAACTAACACATTGTTAATCAACTCTGCTCCAACATAAAATAAAAATCTGGGGGCTTCCCTGGTGGCACAGTGGTTAAGAATCCGCCTGCCAGTGCAGGGGACATGGGTTCGAGCCCTGGTCCGGGAAGATTCCACATGCCGTGGAACAACTAAGCCCGTGCACCACAACTACTGAGCCTGCACTCTAGAGCCCACAAGGCACAATTACTGAGCCCACGTGCCACAACTACAGAAGCCCATGCGCCTAGAGCCCGTGCTCAGCAACAAGAGAAGCCACTGCAATGAGAAGCCTGTGCACCTCAAAGAAGAGTAGCCCCCACTCGCTGCAAATGGAGAAAGCCCGTGCACAGCAACGAAGACCCAACCCAGCCAAAAATAAGTAAATAAAATAAATAAATTTTTAAAAAATTAAAAATAAATAAAATTTAAAACTTTTTAAATCAAATTTTTTTAAAGCTAAGAAAAGAAAAGAATGAAAAAAAGAGAAAGAGGGAAGCCACCTGGGGCAGAGCTGCAGGAGTAATAAGGACCAGGGCACTCGGTTTCCATGGGGAATAAATAAACCTTTAATAATGGTGGGAAGCAACTTTGTGCATGTACTCCTTCCAGGCGCTGCCTTCTTCCAGGCAGCTGGCCTTTGACACATCACCGGGGTGGATTCCCCGTGATATAAAATCCTGATTCATCAGCATTAGGTCTCCAGGGAATTCGGCCAGGTGCAAAAGATTTCTGTTTGTTAAGCCAGCGATGGATCTTTCTGCTTTTTTTGGAGGGAGGAATGGTTTTAGATCATTTGGATGGTACGTTACACATTTTTTTGGCTCTTCTGACTTGAAAATTACGTTCATTTTTATTTCCTGTCTTTTCGTGGTTTTGCTCTCTGCCTCATCTCTCTTCTCTTGATGGGCATAGTCGCAGTGATCGGCGTCTCGGTCATCCTTGCCTTCCCCAGTTTTGTCCCTTGCCGGGAGGTCCAGGCCCCCTCCAGACAGAAGCAAAGAGCTCCTAAATCTTTCAATGTAGGGTAAAGGCTGCTTATTCCTCAGGGCTCGAGCGAGCTGCATTCGTTCTATGTGCTTGCTGACGTTCAGCCTCTCCCGCTGTGGCATTTTGAATTCCTCTGGGGGCACCATCACCTTCGCCGTCCATATTTTTTCTAGGGGTCCACAGGTGGCACAAGGAGGGGTGAGTTGCTTCCTATATTCCACCGCCCTTTTATAGTCTGAAGACAGCACCTGTAGTTCCTTGAGCATTTTCCGTTCTTCTTCTTGCTTATAAGTCAGAAACCTCCTGGCTGCTATGGTGTGAACACCGCCTAGACGCTGACAACGGGAAAGGGATGGTTAAAATCTCAACGGGACAGGAGTAGGGGGGACCCACAGGAACAACTACCTAGTGGCACCTTCACCCTCCATCGCTGAGGGTGCCCGAGCCCCTGGGTAGTGAGAAAGAGCACAGATCTTCGGGGTTAGATGAGCCTGGGTTCAACTCCTGACTCTCCTTCTTACCTACTATGAATTTGAAAGAATTTTATTGATCTTACAGGCCCCTGTGAGGTCTCCATAAGATATATATGAAAGCAACTAGTGCAAGATAAGGGCTTGAGAAAAGGCAGCTTCCGTGATTTGTTATCACTTGTAGTTATATTCCTACTTGGGACTTCGAAATAAGAGAGTATTTTGCTTTTGCTATGCAGGTGTGGAAGCCACTAGCACACAACGGCCAAGTAGTGGCCAACTCCAGTCTGCTGTTTGGGAGACTTACATCTCTATTGCTGGTGGTTTTTGAACCTCTGGCTCCCCTAGCCTAACTGCCTGGCTTCCATGGGGCTTCCCTGTGTATAAATTTCACAGCACTTACTAGGATCTCTTTTTCCAAGGGGGAGTATTTTCCGAGGGCAATGCGTGGGTCTGATTTGTAGAATTTGGTCCATATCCTGGAAGGCAGAGGGGTGTATTAGAACTCGGAAAGGGTCATCCTAGTTTTCCCTTTGGAATGGGAAATCTCACAAAGGGTGATTCTACATTAGTCAGGGCAGGGTCACTGTGACCAGGGTTTCTACAGCCTTAGAGTGGGCTCCTCCACTTGGCCTTGTTCTGACATGGGTGGGAAGGAATAGACCAGAAGCACAGGTCATACTCACCCCAATGGTGAAGCAGAACATGGATCCCCCTGGCAGCACAGGGAGTCTTTATCCTGAAAGGAATCGCTTATATTGAATACTTGGACTGGTGTTCCATTCTTATTTGACTTCCCCTCTGTAGTCATCCTTTCTTGGGCCCTTGAATCTCTAGCCCTCTGTTTTCCAGTCTTCTGACAGCCATTCTCCCATTCTCTGATCATACTCTGGCAATAGGCTAAGATGGGAGGTGTCAGTGCCTGGAGTTTCTTTGTAAGACAGTTTTAATGGGAACCCAAGGGACAGTCACAAACTTCTTGCATCATAACTGGCCTACGTGGAGCTATTGTGAGGTCTGAGTTTAGGCAACAAATGACCCCTTGGGGTGAAATGGACACACACTACCATGCTCCTGGCGTGTTGGGGTCTAGAGGAATAGAGTGGGCAGAGAGTGTGGCTGGGAGGTGATCTGGCCACGTCACTGCCACTTATGTGCCCATAAAGACTGCTCGGTTCTTTCAGGATGAAGGCTCATCAGCTAACGTCTCTCCCTGCTGTTGGCTTCGCCTCTCCAATCTTAGCTCCGATCTTAGTTCCTCATGCTCCGTCCATGAACTCTATCTATGGTTCTTGGAATCAGCTTCTAGACATGCTCCCCCCTGTCTCAAATACCTCTCTCCCCCTAGACAACTTGCTTGTCTTTCAGGGCCCAGCTTAACTATTGCTTCCTCTGAAGATTTCCTTGCAGAATAAATTATCCCTTGGCCCACATTCTCACAGCACTTCCTGTATCATGCTATAGTGCTTTGTCACGTATTGACTTGGTTGTCCAATAAATAGGTCTGTCTCTCCCTCTGCTCAAAGGCAGGTGCCAATAGCATCTTGTTCTTTGCACTGGGGTTGTTTATCATGGGATCTAGTATAGAGCAGATGTTCAGCCTGTTGACCTAATAAGCAATCATCTTGGGTTCCTGCCCAAAAGTGGGGTCAAGAGTGTTGCTGCTGGGAATGTATATTGGCACAATCCTGTAGAAAGTAATTAGGCAATATATACCAAAAGTTACAAGTGTGTTTACCCTTTGACCCAGCAATTACACGTATAAAATAAAATACGCACAAGTTTGTCAGTGCAGCCTTGTGTGAGATGACAAACCTAATGGGAAACTCAAATGTCCATTAACAGGTGACTGGCTCTAGAGAGTTATGTTTGACCATACAATGGAATACGATATAGGAGTAATAGGACTATAGAAGTAATAAAAAGATCTTAATTTATTTGGAAATATCGCTGAGAAATATTGTTCGTGCAAAAAGCAAGGTGCAAAAGTATATAAATTGTAGACGACTTTTTTGTGTTGGAAAGGAAACTTGTATTTGCATAAAGAAACTCTAGAATAATACATACCAAAAAAATGATAAAAATGGTTACCAGAGGTGGGTACCTGGCAGATGAGGAAGAGGTGGGAATGAGCCTTTTCATTGTGTACATTATTATTTCGTCTTGAATTTTAGAACAATGTAAGCATACTACCTATTGAAAACGTAAGTTTAAAAAGTAAAGAAGCAGCTTATGGAAGAAGTTGTCTCTGACAAGTACTGGTCCTAAAGCTTTCCTTTGCTTCTACCAGGAAACATCCCCAAATGGGGATATTTAGAGCTCAGTCCAGTGCTCGTACCGATGCCAGCCACCCAAAATACATTGGTGCTCCTCTTACCTGGGCAAGTTCAGTTACCTGGAACAGCTGTGAACCTGGAAATAGCAACAAGTGCCTCTGAGCCTCCTGCCCTGTATTCATTGACTCACACATTTGTCCTACAGTCAACTGCTTGCACAAGCCACACAACACCTGGCACATTGCAAGCACTCAACAAATATTTGTGGAACAACCAATGAATGATACATGATAGAATATTATGGGCCTATCAAAAAATCAAGTCTTTGTCAAATTTCCAATAATATGCTCATGATGTAATGTGATGTTTTAAAAAGAGAGAATACAAAACTTATATAGAGTATGATCCGGATGCTGTCAATATACAAATATGCAGGAGGAAAAAAGACTGGAAGGAAATTCACAGAGACATCTGCAGTGGACTGTGGGATGATGGGGGATATTCTAGGGCTGGCCATGTACCAGCAGCCTGGTTACCTCCAGGTATTGAGATGGAGAAGCTATGGCCTTGTCCCAGCAGGTCCAGGTAGAAAAGGGTGGCACTGTCAGGACTCAGCTCCTCCAGGCATCAGGGAAAAGGAGAGTGAGAAAGGGCACCCTGCCACTCTGCCCAGAAGTGATGTCACCATGGCAATGATAGGTTTGGGGTGGGATCTGGAGACAGAGAGAAATTTATTTTAAGGAATTAACATACATGAGTGTGGGCTGGAATATCCAAAATCTGCAGGGTAGTCCAGCAGGCTGGAGACCCAGAGAGAGCCCATGTCGAAATTCAAGTCCACCGGCGGAATTTCCTCTTGTTCAGGGGACATAAGTCTTTGTTCTCTTCAGGCCTGATTGGATGAGGCCCACCATCATTATGGAGCAATGGGCAATCTGCTTTACTCAAAGTATGCTGATTTAAATGTTAATCTCATCCAAAAACACCTTCACAGAATAGGATTTCCCTGGTGGTACAGTGGTTAAGAATCCGCCTGCCAATACAGGGGACACGGGTTCGAGCCCTGGTCTGGGAAAATCCCACATGCCGTGGAGCAACTAAGCCCGTGCACCACAACTACTGAGCCTGCACTCTAGAGCCCGTGAGCCAAAACTACTGAGCCCACGTGCCATAACTACTGAAGCCCGAGCAACTACAGCCTGTGCTCTGCAACAAAGAGAAGCCACCTTCTCTTCAAAGAGAAGACTCATTTATTAATCAGTCTTCTGTTGTTTACATTTAGGCTGGTTTTTTTAAAATTTGGGGCACATTCTTGTCATGTTTCCTTGCACTTATTCTGTCAGGTGCATACCTAAGAGTGGAATTGCTGAGCCCTAGGATACGTGTAGCTTTGATTTCCTAGAGAATTCTCAGCTCTATTCCAAAGTGTCTCTACAATTCACCATTCCACCAGTAAAGTATGAGAATTCACTCTTGCCAACACTAATGGGTATCTTGTGATATCTCACTGTGGCTTTAATTTGCACTTTCTGATTACAAATGAGGTTGAACACTTTTTCTATTGCCCGTTGAGATTACCCTTAGTGAAATGTCTATTCAGCAAGTCTTTCGTCTATTTTTTCTAATACTTTTTTCTTATTGATATGTACAACTTCTTTACATATTCTTGATATAAGCCCTTTGCCAGTAACCTGTGTTGCAAATATCGGCTCCTATTCGAGACTGGCCTCTCTCCTTTCTTACTTTGATGCCAGCTACACTCCAATTTATGAGTCTTCTCCTTGATGGTTAGTGCTTTTCATGACTTGTTTAAGAAATCATTTCCTATCCTAGGTAGGAATGATACTCTACTATATTATACTGCATATATATTTATGAGTTCTCTTATATTATTCTCTAAAAACGTTTTTCTTTTGAACTTTCTTAACTTCCTACCCTCATCTTATTAACTTTAATGTTCATTTTCTACCTCTTTTTCTTTAAGTACATTTTCCAATTTATTATTATAATGGCTATCAAGGAGCATGTGTACATGTGTGTGTTTGCGTGTGTGTGTGTTTGTGTGTGCAAGTCATACACAAAAAGTCCGGGCTTCTCCTCCCCCCCTTGCCACATCCGTCCCTTCAGTCACCTCCTAGGCTCTGGCTCCCTCTGGTGGATCTTGCCACTCACTGAAAGATGGCTCTGCAAAGACCCACCAGCCATCCCCCTACCCCTGGGCTAAGATTCCCTATGGAGATAGCCCCCTTGGTTATGAGAATGGTGCTCCTTTCTAACATTGCATTATATCCAGACTTTATATGAGAAGCTGTGTGCCTTAAAATCATAGTTCCCATTACAAAGCCGTTGGCTCTGGGCAGACCAGCCTCCTGGACAGTCTTCTAGGTCAGTGCTTCTCCAACATTAATGTGCATATAACCCTCCGGGGAGATCTAATTAAAATGCAGAGATTCGGCAGATTTGGGGTGGAACCTAAAGATCTGCACCTCTAACAACTTCCCAGGGGATGCCAATGCTGCTGGTCCAAGAGGAACAAAGTTGCAACTCAATGTGTGGGACTCCTCAGCACGAGGTGCTACTCAAAGTGTGGCTAGGGGGCCAGCAGCAGTGGTATAACCTGGGAGCAGGTTGGAAATGAAGAATTTCAGGCCTTGTCCCAGATCAACTGAGTCACAATCTGCAATTCAACAAGCTCCCCAGGTGAATCCCACACACAGAAAAGTGTGAAAGGCAGCTGGTTGGCCCCGTGAGGAATCAGATGACACACAACCTCCACATGGACCCCCATGGAGTCAGCCCAGAGGACTTGTGGTCAGGATTCACCTGCTGTGCACCAACCTGTTTCTAAAATCCAGTTTCCCAGACTTACAGATATTGAAAACAAACTTATGTTTACCAAAGCGGGAGCAAGAGGGAGAGGTATAAATCAGGAGCTTGGGATGAACATACACACACTACTATATATAAGATAGATAACCAACAAGGACCTACTGTATAGCACAGGGAGCTCTACTCAATATTCTGGGATAACCTATATGAGAAAAGAATCTAAAAAAGAACAACTGTATGTATATGTATAACTGGACCACTTTGCTGTACAACTGAAACTAACACAACATTGTAAATCAATTATACTCCAATAAAATTAAAATTAAAAAATGAATCCAGTTTCCAGCTTCCTGTCTGCTTCCTCTTGGCATAAGGATTGAGGAGATGCTGGCTCAAGCAGAGTTGTTACAAATAGTTACTTAGGAATAAATAGGTCCACTTTTGGAGCCTCTTTGGGAGGTCCACCCAGAACAGTGGAAACCTATGGATAAGGCGAGGCCTGTTTCCATTTAGACCTCTGGGGAATGCTTGGTCACATGGAGGTGTCAGAAGCAGGGTCTCTAATTCTTTTTTTCTGACTGAGGGGGAACAGATTATTATCTGGGGAAGGTCAAGTCCCAAAAGGGTGATCTAATCAGACCTCAGAATCTAGGCCAGGATGACGATATTCCTGCCTGCATGTGTTTTTTATTTTTTCCCACCAGAATTTCAGGCCCACCAAGGAGGACTCCCCCTCCCCAGTGGAATCTGTCCCACGGAGGTGAGTTGAGGTAACAGACACCAGGGCACAAGAAGGAGGGTCTTCCCTAGCCCTTCCCTCACCGATTAACGCAGACCACTGTGCAACACCACCTTCTCAGTCTGAAAGGAGGCTTTGAGAATTCTCCTTTGGCTGCCTGTCTTGCTATTAAGATCCTACCCGAGAGAGTCTGATAGGGTGTGGCCTGGGCATTGGGATGTTTGGATGCCCTCCAGGTGGTCCTACCATGTGGGTTAAGAATTACTGTCCTATAGCGATCTGTAGTTATCTTTATTACTATCTCACTCCTCCCATTAGAATGTAAGCTCCAAGAGACCAGGAACTTTTAAAATCTTATTTATTGCTATTTTCGCAGTCCCAGCATGGTCTGTGACACATAGAAGGCACTCAATAAATATTTGTGGAATGAAAAAAAAAATAGCTAAGATAGCACTGGAAGTGAACCAAGAAGCCCTGGGCCATAGGATATACTTTACCTACCATAAAATTTGCCTGTTTTAGACATGCAATTCAATGATTTTTAATAAATTTGCTGAATTGTATAATTCACAATCCAGTTTTGGAATATTTCCCCGAAAAGATCTCTCATGGTCATTTATAGTTAATCCCCTGGCAACCACTAGTCTACTTTCTATCTCGACAGATTTGCGTTCAAGTGTTTTCTTTTTTCTTTTTTTTTTTTTTGCGGTACGGGGGCCTCTCACTGCTGTGGCCTCTCCCGTTGCGACGCACAGGCTCAGCGGCCACGGCCCTCGTGTGGGATCTTCCCGGACCGGGGAAGGAACCCGGGTCCACTGCATCGGCAGGCGGACTCTCAACCACTGCGCCACCAGGGAAGCCCAAGTGTTTTCTTTTTAAAATGACCCCTTTCTAGCTTCAAATTACCCTCGCCTCCTTGGCTTTCTGCTGTAGGATGCGTTGGGTTTTTTTGTTGTCCCTCTGTCACCACTAGAGGCACTGCTAAATCCGTGCTCAGGAAACCTGCCCTCTTCCCATGAAGCCGGAAGTACCTGCCTAGGCTTGTAGCTGGGATAATGCCTGAACTCACTTGGAGAATCAGGCTGAAGATCATCTTACCTTTCCGTAGGCTAATGCAGAAACAACTTAGCAGTTCCAAGACTCTATCAGATTATGGAGGGAGGGTGTTAATTGCGGTTTCCCTTATCTTTAAATAACAACTTCCTGTATTAGCCTGGCGTGCAGATGGTGCCAGGCAAACCAGACCATGATTCTGCTGGTCACACTGCAACCAGACAAAGCAGGAGACCAGGGGATGGACAGCTTCCTGTATCTGGAACGCTCCTTCCCGCCTGTCACTCCTTGTGAAATCTGGACACAGATAAAATAAGAGAAAAGACCCCCCTTTCTGGGGCCACAGCAAGTCAAGACTGTAGGACTGTGGTGTTACTCTCCCTCCATGATGGGGAGGAGTGGGAAAGGGGATGGGTTAGGCTGGGGAAGGGTATGACTAGGCAGAGTCTGGGCTCCATTCCTGTCTTGTGCCCATGTCCCCCTGACATCTTATTTAGCTCTGTCCCCTGTCTGGGTTGCTACAAACTCTAACTGAGAAGTAAACAACCAGAAAGAGAATGTGAGAGAAAAGGAGCTGGCCACGTCTGGGAGGTACATCCCAACTAGCTCACCAGATGCAGGGCTCACCAGGGTGCTCATTCGACCTGTGGAGAGTTAAAAAAAAAAAAAAGGGATGAAGAGGAGTTACTCAGGGTCATGTGATCTAGTGGCAGAGCTGAGTCCCCAGGGCAAGGAGGAGCCACCAAATACAGAGGCAAAGACCTGGCACATTTAGGGTCGGGATATAGTGATGGAAAGAGACTGGCATTTGACTGGTAGGTGGACAAACTTTTCACTTTTTCTTCTCTTATGCACAGAAGCCCCCTAGACAGTGGACTAACCATTAAATGTCTGCTCTGCACATTTTGCAAGTATTGACATTACTGGCAAAAGCTGCCCATTATAGATGCACGTTACAGGGGTATCAAAGCAGGATACTTAAGTCTACTTAAATGTCTGCTTGAATGTAATACTCTGTAAGGGAGAACATTTTTCTCTGGATATGCTTTCTTTGGTACTCACACATTCATACATATGTTCATGTGTGCACGCATGCCTCCACTCAAGCACGCCATGAGCTCAACTCTGCTAGATGTTGAGGAAACACAGAGGAACAAGACAGGACAGGGTCTCTCTTTTGCAGAAGATCTCACAAAATGGGGTGACACAGGTATACAGAAGGTCAGTGTAGAATATAATAATGCACATTATAACTGGTGCAAGAAAGGTGGTATTCTGGCAACATTGGGAAGATTCTTAACAGCCAGGGGCTCAGAGAAACTTCCCATGGGGCAAACTATGGGTGTTCAGAGATAAGGTGCATGAGAATTTGGGGAAAGGCTATGCAAGTTTATCCACCTCCCGGGCTTTCTATTAATTTTTGGCCTGGAATAGACTCTACAAACTGCAGCGGGCCTGGAGCAGTAGAGGAGATGGGTGAAGAGAAGCAGGTTGAGGGCATTTGCTGAGTGGGGTGAGTCAGTGTTGGCGAGAGGTCTCTGCCCGGCTGCAGGGGAGAGTTGATCTCTCACACGGGCCTCTCCCTTCTGCAGTGGAACAAAAGTAGGAATGAGATTTGCCAACAGGAGGAAGGAAGTAAAATTTGCTGTTGTCCCACGGGGGTTTCCGTCATCCTGGAATCCCAGAGTCTTGCATCTGCTCGGTGGCCTCTCTGGAGCACTCACCGCTGTCGGACCCCAGCACCAGACAGTCTCAGCTGGAGACGCCAGGTCTGGCCACTCAGCTCCTCTCTGCCCTGTCCCTCCAGAAGAGTCCCTGGGGCCAGTGCTCTACCCCCAGGGGGACTTCACAGTTGAACTTCCCAGTTCCCAGCCTGACTTGGGGAAGGAGCAATCTCACCTTTGTATCCAGTATGTAACTTTATGCCAGGAACCTAAAGAGACAGAATTTGGGTAGACCCAGGGTCCTGTGGAACAAGTTGGAACCAGATGAAGGAAGAAGTCTGAAGTAAGAGCTCTGCACTGTCTCTATGTCAGAATTTACTAATCCTGCGTTACTCCGGCATTTAATTTATCTGAGTGGGGATGTGTCAGGATCACCTTTAATAAAAGGATCATTTTGAACATGAAAAGTGGTGCTCGTCTACAGCACTGGCACTCAGACTTGGAAAGTGCAGATTCTTTGTTACAACAGGAAACATTTGAGAATTGTTCTTGGCTTAAGGTGAGGGTGAGGGTCCAGCAGGTCTGAGACATCAGACAAGGAAGGTAGAACGCGCCTTCAGCTCCTCCCAATGCAAACATCGCTCACATCTCTTTCTGGCAGGACTCTCATTCTTTGTCTCTGTGACTCAAGGTGATGGTAATATTTTAAATGGGTCTTTTCATATGCACGTCACTCAGACTGCATCTTTCAAGGTGGCACATAAACAATGTGACATTTGGAGAGAAGCGGAAAACAGAAACAGGCTTTTTAAAAAGTACGCATACAGGGCTTCCCTGGTGGCGCAGTGGTTGAGAGTCCGCCTGCCGATGCAGGGGACACAGGTTCGAGCCCCGGTCTGGGAAGATCCCACATGCCGCAGAGCGACTGGGCCCGTGAGCCATGGCCGCTGAGCCTGCGCGTCCGGAGCCTGTGCTCCGCAACGGGAGAGGCCAAAACAGTGAGAGGCCCGCGTACTGCAAAAAACAAACAAACAAAAAAAACAACCACTTAGTTGTCTGTCACGGTTTTGTGGGGCAGGGCTTGGATGGGACAGTCTTCCAATCCACATACCACTGAGCAGGGTCACCTAGTGGCTGGTTTGTACAGTCCAGGACAGCTGCACTCCAATGCCTGGGGTCCTGGTGGAGCCCTGGAGGGCTCAGCCAAGGGCCCTCTTCCTTTCCAGGCAGTCTCAGGGCCTCTTCACATTCCCAAGGTCTCTCCAGGTAATCAGACCTCTTAAGGGGTGGCTCAGGGTGCCACGAGCAAGCCACGGTTCCCAGAGACAGGAAGTGGAAGCTGCCAGTGTCTTAAGGCACAGCATCGCTTCTGCCATACTCTGCTGGTCAGAGCTGTCACAGAGCCCACCCAGGTTCAAGGGAGGGAACCCACCTCGTGACGAGAGGCACGTCCGAGAATCTGTGGCCTTCTTTAACCTACCACAGGAATTCTCTCAGCACCTTCAGACTTTTCTCAGTTTGCACTAAGTACATGGACATTTCTAAGGAGACCCTTTACATTTTGCTAACCTAGTAGATGAGACTATTTTCCCCTGGAGGTCATCAGTATCTCCTTTTTTCTTCTCCTTCTGGGTCTTTCCACAGCTTCTCAGGATCGCGTAACAGGTAGTCGCTTGTTTTAAATTGACATGGTAATAACTCCATGCCAAGAGAACCATCATAGGAGATGCCAGGCGGTGTGTTCAGGAAAAGGCACAAAGAGGCTGGTGTAGCGTGGCTGAGGGGCTGCTTCCTTGCTGCTCAAGCCCATCCTGCTGCAGCCCCTTCCACAAGAAGGCAGGGCAGCCAGGACTCAATCGGAGGAGCGTCTCTGTCCTCACTGCAGCCTTGCCGAGGGGCGTGGCATTAGTACTTCTAATGCCTGTAAATGCTGATTTCTTGGTTTATGATTTTTTAAAAAAACTTTTGTTGAAGTTTAGTTGATGCACAATATTATATGTTACAGGTATATGATAGAGTGATTTACAATTTTTAAAGGTTATACTCCATTTATAGTTATTATGAAATATTGGCTATATTCCCCACATTGTGTAGCTTATTTCATACATAACAGTTTGTACCTCTTACTCCCCTACCTGTATATTGCCCCTCCCCACTTCTCTCTCCCCACTGGTAACCACTACTTTGTTCCCTATATCTGTGAGTCTGCTAAGAAGCACGTTTTTAATGAAAATAACTGGATAGAAGTAGCAGAATAAATGCCGACATCCATATATAATGAAGGGGAACAATAAGTTTTGTATAAAATTGTAAATGCTGACTTTCAGGCTGGGAAGGGGGCGTGTGGATTTGCCCAGGTCAGAGTAGGCAGGAGGGTGACAAGGGACTTGAAGAGAAGGTGGCTCGGTCCGTCTGGCCGTTCTCAGCCTGCTGCCTCTGGGCACCGTCCAGCAGCAGACACCCATGACGGGCACCAGCTCATCACCCCCTGCCAGCTCCCCGGGGTTTCAGCATCAAGCATGACGAGGCCCAGTTATTGTAACCTACAAGCGCAGTCAACACTAGTGCTCTGTGCCCATCACCACTTCCCACCATCCATCGTGGGAAAGGCCAGGAATCTGTGTGACTCCAGGAGGAGGTGGGCAGGGGAGAACAGAAAGAAGAAAGTTAAGCATCTTCATAATTTGGCCACAAGGTCAATAAAACATTATGTTTTCAAATTTCCTCTAAAATAATTTGACAATTCTAAGTTTTCTACTTTTTTGTGTGGCATGCTGCTTTACATACGTATGTTTGTGTGTGTGTATCAATTGATATTAATATGACAACTAGTACGGAAGAATTAGATTTTACTTGTTTAATTCTTTTTTTTAATAAAATGTATTTATTTATTTATTTATTTTTGGCTGCGTTGGGTCTTCACTGCTGCGCGCGGGCTTTCTCTAGTTGCAGCAAGCGGGAGCTACTCTTCGTTGCAGTGCATGGGCTTCTCATTGCGGTGGCTTCTCTTGTTGCGGAGCATGGGCTCTAGGCGCACAGGCTTCAGTAGTTGTGGCACGTGGGCTCAGTAGTTGTGGCTTGCAGGCTCTAGAGCGCAGGCTCGGTAGTTGTGGCGCACGGGCTTAGTTGCTCCACAGCATGTAGGATCTTCCTGGACCAGGGCTCGAACCCGTGTCCCCTGCATTGGCAGGCAGATTCTTAACCACTGCACCACCAGGAAAGCCCCTTGTTTAATTCTTATAAATCCAAAACCTGTAAGTTTCAGTTGCAGTAGATACTGAGTTGAAGAAAACACAATCTACCCAGAAAATGTGATGAAAAAGTAATGAAAGGGAGGTCCCAGTCATAACCTCCCAAAACAGTCCATCCCACCCCCATTCCCTCCATCTCAGATTCCTCAGACCCAAACCTCGTCAGACTCACCCCTTCCCCAGGCATGTCCAGCCTCAGTCTCTGTCTCTCTTTCCCAAACCCTCATGTCGATCTGCTCTGCCTCTCTCCCAGCAAGCAAGAACCCTTCCACTTTAGAAAGAGCGAGGAGAGAGTAAACAGACAGGACAAAGATAATATTTTCTTCATCAGAGGATAGAGGGAGGGGGAAAGGCCGGGAGCTCTCATGCATTAATACTTTTTGACCCATAAGAATTAGATTGAATGGACTCTCCTTCCCAGGAGACATTTAGGCTAAAGATCCATCCGACGGCAGCCTGACTCCACCAGGCCGCTGGCTGTGAGGCAGTCGTTAGTGGGATCACATAAGTGATGCCATGGAGGCACATCCTGGCGTCCTTTATCCTGTCATTTCAGGAGGAAGTAACTCTTGTGGAGGGGTCATTTCTAGTGTCTCTGGCTCATTTTCCAGTCCGCTGCATCCAGGAGACTACCCAACAGACGTCCAGTGTGTTTGGGAGATCCACGTGGATAAAAAATTCCGCATAGAACTCATGATTCCAACTTTGAAGTAAGAAAACAACTTTTAAAGGGAAGAGTCCACCTAAATAAGAGTATGGCCTTGTGAAATCATAATAAAGATGTTTCTTTTAGTGGGAAACATTTAGGGGCAAAACCAGAAGAATGCCAAATTCTTTCCAGTTTGAAGCTGGAGTTGTTTTTGTAGTGCTATCCAATGAGCTACTTCTAGCTTGAAAAATTCAATAAGTGGTTTATTAACATATTTGACTTAACATTCCTATGATGGTTTTTCTTTTGATTTTTTTCTAAAAATATCCTTATCAGCTTTGCCCTCACTATACACTGGGTACCAATATTTATTCTCTTAGACTTTCTTTTTCTTTACATTTTAAACAAGCTTAAAAATTAAGAGGCTTTCCATACACATACATTAGCTGGCTACTCCAGCCTTGAGCCTCACATCCTCTAAATGTTGCCACAGAGTGAAAGGGGATGGTAGAGTCATTGCCTCATCTCTGATATAAAAAGGATAGAATTTCCTAAGTCATTGCCATTTTTTAACCTTCAGGACATAAAGTAATAGCTGACTTGTTTTAGTGTGCTCAGATTCTGTACTATGTATTGTGTATGCTTTGTCATGTTCCAGCATCACTTTAGCCCTACGATAGATGTCCTTCTCATCCCAATTAGAGACAAAGAAGCTGAGGCTCAGAGAGGTTAACTAACTGGCCCAAGGCCAACCTTCTAGTCCTATTGGATGTAAATGGCCTAGCTCTTCACCAGTATATGGTTCTGTAAGCAGAGTCTGTACAAAGCCCTTCTTCTTGTTGTCTGTGACACACATCATGCTACAAACACAACAATACTGCGAAATGCTATGAAAATCCCCCTTTATCATGCACTGAATTGTTGCTCGGTCCATGGAGTCCAACATGCCCTGTGACAAATGATATCCTAGAAACACATTATCTTTGTTGACTAAAACCCTAAGGACATAGCCCACAATGAAGTGAGAGCCTTGAACCCAAACCTCTAAAGCCTGTCATGTTATCAGTTATCCATTTCTTCAAAATCAGCTCTCATACACATCCTTTTGGATAATTACCAAAGTGCAAATACTCTTCTACATGCTGACATTATTTTAATTTTATTTTTTTAATATCTATTTATTTATTTATTATGGCTGCACCGGGTCTTAGTTGTGGCATGCAGGATCTTCCTTGCAGCATGCGGGCTCTTAGTTGCGGCATGCGGGATCTAGTGCTCTGACCAGGGATGGAACCTGGGCCCCCTGCATTGGGAGCACGCAGTCTTAACCACTGGACCACCAGGGAAGTCCCTATTTTTATTGTAAAATCAAGTTTTTTCTCCCCAAGAATTTGGGTATGAAAAATGTTGTGAAATACAGAGGTAGGAAAATCAGGCTGTGATGTTGGTTACATGCTGATCACTGGGATGATTTTACTGTTCAGATTTTATTTGCAGTGTATATTCGCATTTCCTAATGTTCCGTGTAAGCTGTGATTGGCCAAAACCGTTATGATTTTTAAATTTCTATTACTAAGTTGTAACCATAAGCCTCACACATTCCTCAAAGATAATAAGAGTTCTGTTAATAAGGCATCTGAAAAAGTTAATTGATATTTTATATATTAATATGCAAGTTAAAGTATAATCCAACTATTTAATCCTGTGATTGTCATACTTTTCAAACTTTAAGATCTAGGATGCCCTAACCTGCCGCTAACCCTCCGCTGTGATTCCCCCAGGCTGGAAGACATCCTTGGATGCCCATATGACTCACTTGAAATCTTTGACGGCCCCAGGATTGCCTGCTGTCCATGGGCAAATTCTGTGCCTCAGTAGCTGTGATGTTTTTCTCCTCCTCCGACATCAGGACTGTGGTGTTCGGAAGTGATTCTGTGATCACCAACAGTGGCTTTTATGCTCTTTTCAATGCAATTCCGCAGGGTGAAAGAGAGTCAGGTGGGAAGCTTCAAGCAGGTTTTTGGCCCTGAAAAGACAGAACAGTTTTCTAATTTAAGGGATTCCCCTATTAGCAGAGGCCTGGGATTCAGGTGTAAAAGCACACACACACACACACACACACATAAGCCCTGCTGCATCGCTGCTAGATTTTTCCATTAAGAGGGCCTCATGAGCGATGAAATAAGGCAGTGACGTGCAGCCTGTATGTTGAACGGACAGGCGGGCTCCTCTCCACAGCTGCATCCGGCGCTGCCGGCTGCCTGGGAACTGTCCAGGGTGCTGAAATGTAAAAGTCAAACTTGCAAGAATTCTCTTCCCCTCCACCAGCTGGTTCACTCTACATCTTGCCTGCATTGGACCCTAGACTCACCCAAATAAGAGGCCTGGGGACTCCTTAATGGATGGATGCTATAGCCTGTCATTCCAGGACCAGGTCCAGTTTGCACCCAGAAAGCATACTTACCTGCCGATTGTGGGGCCCCAGTAACTCAGGTCATTAGGAATTCGGGTGGAAACTCTCTGGGTGTATTTTGAAGCTGGGGGGTGTTTGTTTCTGAGTAAGGGAATTCCTTATATATTTTACCTTCAAAAGCATGCTTGAGATCTTGCCCTGGGGAGGCTAAATAAGGTCCAGCATTTGAAATCCAGACCATTCATTGACTCAAGATCATCATTTTCTCATCCAATAATCTTCACTAAGGTCCTACTCTGTGTCAGGCCCAGTTATAAGTGCTGGGGACACGGTAAACAGTACAATGTCCTTCCCTCGTGGAGTTTACAGTAGCGTGGATTTGGGTGAGTGGGGAAGGATCAAGACATAAGAAACAAGTAAATAAACAAGATGATTTGGGGGGTAGTGATAAGGCTGGGAATACAGAGCCAGATGGGATAGAAGACAGTGCCTGGGGTGGAGGAGGTGCTATTGTGGATTGGATGGGGATGGCGGCCTTGCTGAGGAGGTTATATGTGATGAGTGACCATGAAGGGGCATTCTAGGCAGAGAGAATAGCAATGCAAGGGCTACTCCCAGGGAGGAAAGAGTTGGACATATTAGAGAAACTGAAAGGCCAGGGTGGCAGAGCCTGTGGACACAGTAAGGGAAGACTGTCCCTAGGGCGTCTCCAGGAGACCACAGGTGACTCCAGCTGGACACAGCCCGTCAGTCCAGAAAAAGCCATTCCCTTTGGGCTTTATGAAGTCCTAGACACCCTTGTGACCAAGTGCCTTCAGGGGACTAAATCTACACTTATCCAAGCACTTATCCAAGACATGTCCAAAGAAGCAGCTGGGAACCCATTTCCCCAGGAACCCAGCTCTGCAAGATCCGCAGAACCCAAGGTGTGCTGGGGCTAAGCACTGTGCCTTATAGTCACACTCTTGTTGGCTTGTCACCTCTGAGATACATGCTGCTAGAAGCCCCATTTTACAAATGAGGAAACTGGGGCCCAGGGAGATGAAATAACTTGTCAAAGGTTACACAACTAGGGAGCAGTAGAGCTGGGATCCAAACCCGCCTCTGTCTCACTCTTAAGCCCTTACGGAATCAAGACAGCCTTAAGGCTTCATTCTTGCATTTATTTCCCTTAGCCACAAATACGGGAGCTAGAAATCCTTCTTACTTAAAACTCCCTACACTCAAAAATAAAATCCTGGGCTTCCCTGGTGGCGCAGTGGTTGGGAGTCCGCCTGCCGATGCAGGGGACATGGGTTCACACCCCGTTCTGGGAGGATCCCACATGCCGCGGAGCGGCTGAGCCTGTGAGCCATGGCCGCTGAGCCTGCGCGTCCGGAGCCTGTGCTCTGCAACGGGAGAGGCCACAGCAGTGAGAGGCCCGCGTACCGCAAAAAATAAATAAATAAATAAAATCCTGCTTTGTTTAGAAGATGGACCAGAGCTGCGGCTGGTGGGTGGTTCTGGACAGTGCTCAGGACGCCTGGAGATCCTCCATGAGGGGCCTGGGGCACCGTGTGTGACCACCTATGGGACCTGAATGAAGCTGAGGTCGTGCGCCGACAGCTGGGGTATGGAAGGGCCGTCGCTGCCCCTGGAACGGCCCACTTCAGCCTGGGCTCTGGAGACATCCTCCTGGACAACATTCAGTGTTCGGGAAGCGAGAACCACCTTGGCCAGTGTCCCAGCTCTGGCTGGTAGACCACAATTGTGGTCACCATGAGGATGCTGGCGTCATCTGCTCAGATACCTCTCCTCCTGCGGCAGGTTCTTTCTGGTCTTTCAGCATCTCGGGTGGAAGGTGTGCACAGAGCAGGGCCAGGTGACCAGACAGATGAATGTCCCTTCAGCCGGGCTGGTAGAGAATGCTGAGAGCCACGCTCTCTTCTGAACACACACTCCAGGGCCACACAATTTTCTGGTCCTGTTCCTTGCAGCTTCTCTCAGGTCTGGAACTGCTTCTCCAGAGTCTAAACATGCCCTGTTCTTGCTTGTGTAAGACGAAGTCTGCCTGTTTGGGACTTGCCCACACTAGAAAGCCACCACTTGTCTTTATAAAATTTAACTTAGATTTCCTAAATTTACCTCTTTTTAATGCATGCAGATGCAGGGGACTGGGTTCCAGATGTGATTCCTGCACCCCCAGGTAGGTCTGACACTGAACCCATTATCTCTGCAAAGTGAATAAGAAATTTAACCTTGGGACTTCCCTGGTGGTTCAGTGGTTAAGAATCCGCCTGCCAATGCAGGGGACATGGGTTCGATCCCTGCTCTGGGAAGATCCCACATGCCGCGGAGTAGCTAAGCCCGTGCGCCACAACTACTAAGCCTGCGCTCTAGAGCCCGCAAGCCACAACTACTGAGCCCATGTGCCACAACTACTGAAGCCTGCGCGCCTAGAGCCCGTGCTCCCCAACAAGAGAAACCACCGCAATGAGAAGCCCACATACCGCAACAAAGAGTAGCCCCCGCTCGCCGCAACTAGAGAAAGCCCGTGCATAGCAATGAAGACCCAATGCAGCCAAAAATAAATAAATAAATTTATATTAAAAAAGAAAAAAAAAGAAATCTAACCTCTGTCTGGACCCAGACACTGGAATCACCCAGAGAGCTTTAAAAGCTCCCGATGCTCAAGCTGCACCCCAGACCGGTCACATCAGCACTTCTGGGGTCACAGCCAGTCATCAGTGGTATTTAAAGCTTCCTGTGTGATTCCAACATGCAGCCAAGGCTGAGAACCAGGGGCATGGTCAACGAGCTAAAAGTCACATTTCCCAAATGAAATGGCATCTGAAACTCTCCTCTCTGGACAACAGATCACAGAGCGGCGGGAGGGGACGGAAAGAGGATGGTTCCATCACAGTGGCTGAGAAGAGGGTTGATACAGAGAGGAAGGAGGAAAGGTTTACCTCTCAGGGATACGAATTAGAGAGTGAAAGCATGCAAGTAAACAAAGAAGCACTGAATGTTGAACTCTCCCAGTGGGTAGAAAGCAGACTGGGGAAGTGAAAACACTTGGGGCTCCTCTGTGGGCCTCCTGGCTTAGCCAACACAGCAGGAATAGAGAAAGGTACACCTTCTTCAGGTAACCTACTCAAAGTCGATGTGCAGCAGTGACCTCCTAACTCAGACTCCTGCTGCATCAGAGCACCTACGGTCCTGCCTCCTGCGTCTGCCTGCCTCTCCAGGACAAGTTCCCAGCCACTTGCTTCCCTGCTCACTGGCACCCTGGGCCCCACACACCCTCCTCCCAGCCTTACCCAGTGGCTGGTGCCACTCTCTGCCCTCAGTGGTGGCCTGGGTCGGGGAAAGTCGGGGTCAGGGGTGCTCCTTGCAGTGTTTGGGGGCCAGGCGAGGTGGCTAGCAGCTGTCCCTACCTGGGGCTGGCACCACTATGGTGCATTTGGAGAGACACGCATTGGGAGCCTCTTACCCACTCCAGTCCAGGTTCCGAGGGCATCCCAGGTGGAAGTTGCCATCCCTTGTAGGTTGCCCTTCTGGTGCGGGTTGCAGAGGCAGAACTATGGGAAGGGGCCCGTCTTACTTCATTGGAATACTTGTCCAACCTACCTTTCCCCACCATGGCTCTCAACTTTCCGGGTCTGAAAGCTGCATTGTCCCTCTGCATTTTGGCACCTGATAAATTTCTATAGGCACTGTGGCGTGTTCATAAGCCCAGATGTTACTGTAGGTGATGCCTCATGACTGGTCAGTCTCAGGACAGCCCTTGGGTTGGTGGGCCCCAGCACAGAAGAGAAAACAAATCATGTGACTGTGTGTTGTCTGTGATTTCCTGGTGAATCACTGCAAGAAGGGGAGAGGTTGCATCTCAGATCAGGGAGAAAAGAGGAATGAGTGTGTCCACACCATATATTAAGATTCAAGAGTAGTAGCAGCTTCATTCATTTGTACCTAGGTATTGATATAAGGTGATGTTATCGTGCCAAGCTTTTTCCTGATTGTTTTGGTTCTGATTTTTGCAGCTGCCATTCCCCAAGCACCTATCCCACAAGGTAACTCTTCCACTGAAAGTATAACCTATAAAGGGTGGAATCATGGTGATAATTCATAAAAGTAGAATAGACGTCTGCTGTCCTGCCTGCATGAGGGGAAGGAGGTGGTGGGACGGAGCCCTCACAAGTAGATGGATTGTCCGCATCTTAGTTGGGCTGGTTTGCACGACAGGAAGCCGGGGAGAGCATTAAGGATGTGTCACTGGACACCCCACACCTGCCATGTACGTATCCAATCCGTTTCCAGTCTCACCTACAGTCGTAGGGTCCTGCCTACCTGTCATACATCTCTCCTCCTCCCTCACCCCCTCTCAGGGCACAGCCACACACCAGCCAAGCCACAACCATGTCTACACCAGCCAAGCCACAACCACATCTACACCAGCCAAGCCACAACCGCGTCTACACCAGCACGATCCCCTCCCAGTTTGTGATTCACTTCCGAGCTTGCTGGAGTTCTGGATTCTGTACTTGGGAAAATGCACGTTGCGTGCCTGAAGAACCCAGCCCCGGCTCTCTCGTTTGTTTTCACAGGAGGAAGTCACTTTTGTGGGGGAGTCATTTCAAGTCTGTCCGGCTCCTTCTCCAGGAAGAGTGTATAGCCACAAAATCATTTTTGTAGGTACATTTAACAATGTAACATGTCCCAAAGCAAGATCCCTATGCTATTCATCTATTCTTTCACATCCCTGTTTAGGCACATGCCAAGAAAACCCAAAACCAACATACTTGGTATTTTTGGAGGTTGAATTCATTCAAACCACCTGCATGATGCTAAGTGACCACTTCAACTCCATGCTTCGCAGTTTGTCTCTTTGGTTGTGCAGACCATGGTCTTTCTTATCCCTTTCGCTCTAAAAATTCTAGTTTTCATCTCAGAGGTTTCTGCCCCAGAAACCATGCTAGAACCCCCCGGGTGTCTGGGAGGAGAGCAGGCCCCAGACATTTCCAGGCCAGCAGGGAGAACCCTGCAGCTGTCCTCTCTAGCCTTGGCTGGCCCAGCTCCCCCTGCAAACCTCATGTGCTGACCACAGCGCTGGGGCCAGAGGACACAGAAGTCAGGAACCACCTGCAGTGGTGACCAGCCCCAGGCCACCTATGGGAAAAACACCACTATAAAAAGGTCCTCCTGTATCTGATTTCAGTCAGTGAATGAGCAACCTTTTAGGTGCCGAGGACACAGCAGCCAACAAGACCGACAGGGCCACTGCTCCATGGCTCTTACATTCGAGAGAAGGGAGAGAGGCACTGGATAAACACACAAATGAGAGTCCTTTATAGTGAAAAGGGCTAAGAAGATAATCAATCAAGGAAGAGGCTAGAAAATGCTTTGGGGTGCCACTTTGAATAGGGTGGTCAAAGAGCCGAGGCCTGAACAAGGAGCTGGAGCCAAGTACAGAGGAACAAGGGCTCCAGGCAGGGGGTCAGCCAGTGCAGAGCCCCCAAGCCGACAGCCAGCTTGGAGAGCTCGAGGGAGAGACTCAGGCCCAGCAGCCACGGGAAGCCCAAAGTTCGGCTGGAAGTGGGCAGGGCCATGTGGTCCTGAAGTTTAGCTTTCCTTCTTAGCTGTGTCCTCTCAACAAGGGTGACATCCCCTTCAAGGGGGAAGACAGACATTGATTCTCAGAAGCAAAAAAAAGGAAAACAAGGCAGATCAGTGAGAAACACTGCTGTAAGCTGACAGGGCAGTCCTTGGAGGGTTTCAAGGCAGACTGTCACTGGATCTGAGTTGCACAAGCCAACGCTTCCTGGAACAAACGTCCCTGGGCAGAGTGAGTCTCTGGCGACCCACCAGGCTACAGGAAGGGGGCTGCCAGAGGCAGTGGCCCCTGCTCATCAGCCTTCAGCACCCCCTTGGCCCCTTCAAGTCATGTTGGATTTAAAGGAACATGGCTGAGCATGAAGGTCAGCAGGGCCAGGCCCACAGCTCACAGGGAGCCAGGGCTGACCTGGGGTCAAGAGCAGGGAGGAGCAGTGGAAGAATCCAGCAGCCAGCGTGGACCTCCCACCCCACTTCACATCCCACGGCCTGGCCCTCGCAGGAGGGAAGACGGGAGTCCAGACTCACATACTAGGGGCTCGCTGTATGCACCCCCAACTCCCAAAAACAAGGACATAAGGTCACCCATCATGGCCTCAGGTAACTGCAAGGTCATGCCCGAGGCCTCATGCCCTCCAGCTTCTCAGAAAACTGGCTCCAAGTGGGGGACATGAAGCAGAGGTCTCTGCTCATGAAGAAAGTACTTGTCAGGGAGCCAGGAGCACTGGTCACCAAGCTGCCTCTCTCCTCCCAGGAAAGCCTCGGCTCTCTCAACTACTCCAACTCCATCAGAGGCCAGACACAGGGCCACCCTGGCCAAGTCATTGTACGGCACAAGGTGCCTCAGCTCACGTTCACCTGCAAGGTGGATGGCCCGTTAGCAGTTGAAATTGTCCCTGGGGCTGACGTCCCAAGGGAGAATGCCAGCTACGATGTGTCCATATCATTTCTCGAGTTGCCCACGTCCCAGCACGTGGGGAGCATGGGGCCGCACTACGCCAGCCAGAGCAAAGAGGTCTTCCTCCAGGTCACACTCCATAGCCCCAATCCCTGCCTGCGGCTCTTTGTGGATACCTGTGTGGCTTCTCCAGATCCTGGTGATTTTACAACTGTCAAGTATGATTTGATCCAACGAGGGTAAGGAAAATAGCAGGCCCTCGCTGGTTGACTGTTATATTTACGTGGCATTCTTTTGGGGACCTGTGGCTTCTTAACTGGTAGTCCTAAACCATAACATTGCGCAGAGAGTCCTCATCATGCCCCAGAAGCAGAGCCCGGGCCCTCACCATCCCTCTCATTCTAGTTGGGGACAAACAATCACAGGAAGTCTAGACAACTTCCCTTGAATCCCCAAAGAGTCCTGGGCAGAACCCTCGCTGTCTCAGACTCTGCTGTCTCATCCCAGCCTTTCATACCCATGCCCCGCTTCTCTTTAAGTTTTATAACTGTATTACACTCCCCATTCCTCAGGATATTTGGCCTACACTGATGGGCTGGTGGGTTACCCCAGGCTAGGCTCTTACAGTGATGAGATTTATTCTGGTGCCTTTGGTTAAACAAAGGATTTGCCAAGTTAGAACTCTGACAAGTTGTTTGCCTTTATAGCTCCCATGTCCCCCAACCAAGGCAAAATGCTTATGGATGGGTAACTGGCAACCAGTGTGAAGATAACAAAACCCATCACTTACTGATGGCAGCTGCAGAGTAGTGAGAGCCACAGCAGCCTAAAGCCCGTGAGAAGCATCGTGGTGCCTGTTTCCAAAAAGCCAGTGAGGGGCAAGAGGCAGCACCTTCCAGAGGCAGTGTGAGCCATGGTGCAGGAGGTGCACAGATGTGGCACTAAACTGCACTGAGTCAGAGTGAGAAAGCTCTTCCCTTTTCAATTCTCCCTTTTCAAAATATATCAAGGAGAGGGAGTTCCCTGGAGGTCCAGTGGTTTAAGAATCAGCACTTTCGCTGCCATGGCCCAGGTTCAACCCCTGGTCAGGAAACTAAGATCCTGCAAGCCACGTGGCACAGCCAAAAAAATATTATACACATATAGGAGAGAGGCTGGAATTTAACAACTGACATACTTTTCTTCTGCTTATTTTAGGTTTAATTTGCTCTCCTTTCTCTAGTTTCCTAAGGTGGAAGTTTAGATTATTGATTTTAGATCTTTCTTCTTTCAAATACATTAACTTAATGCTATAAATCTCCCTCTACACATTGCTTTAGCTGCATCCCACAAATTCTGGTAAATTGTATATTCATTTTCACTTCGTTTGAAAGATTTAATTTCTCTTGAGACTTTTTCTTTGATCTTTGGGTTACTTGGTGTTGTTTAATTTCCAAATATTTAGGATTTTTCCAGCAACCTTTCTGTTATTGATTTCTAGATTAATCCCAAAGTGATCTGAAGATGTATTTTCTGTGATTCCTATTCTCTTCAATTTGTTATGGTGGTTTTTTATGGTCCAGAATGTAGTCTATCTTGGTGAATGTTCCATGTGGGCTGGAGAAGAATGTGTATTATGCTGTTGTTGAAGTGTTCTATAAATGTCAGTTAGGTCTGGCTGATTGGTGGTGCTGTTTGGGTCATCTGTATCTTTCCTGATTTTCTGCCTGCTGGATCTGTCAATCAGTGACAGAATGGTGTTAAAGTCTCCAACTATAATAATGGATTTGTCACTTTCTCTTTGCAGTTCTATCAGTTTTTGCCTCATATATTTTGATGCTTTATTGTTTGCCACATATACATTAAGGATTGCCACATCTTCTTGGAGGACTGATCCCCCTTCATCATTATGTAATGCCCCTCTTCATCTCTAATAATTATCCTAGCTCTGAAGACTGTTATGTCTGAAATTAATGTAGCTAATCCAGCTTTCTTTTGATTGGTATTAGCATGGTAAATCTTTCTCTATCCCTTTACTGTTAATTAATCTTTATCTTTATATTTAAAGTGGGTTTCTTATAGCCAGCATATAGTCGGATCTTGGTTTCATTTTATCTACTCTGGCAGTCTCTGTCTTTAAATTGGTATATTTAGTCCATTCATGTTTAAAGTGATTATTGATATAGCTGGATTAAAATCTACCATCTTAGTGACTGTTTTCTACCTGTTGCATTTGTTCTTTGTTTCTCCCCCCACTCTACTTTTGCTGCCTTCTCTGGTTTCTGGGTTTTTTTGGCTGCATTAGGTCTTCATTGCTGTGTGTGGGGTTTCTCTAGTTGCGGCGAGTGGGGGCCATTCTTCATTGCGCTGCACGGGCTTCTCGTTGTGGTGGCTTCTCTCGTTGCAGAGCACAGGCCCTAGGCACACAGGCTCAGCAGTTGTGGCTCACGGGCTCTAGAGCACAGGCTCAGTAGTTGTGGCACACGGGCTTAGTTGCTTTGCGGCATGTGGGATCTTCCTGGACCAGGGATCGAACCCGTGTCCCCTGCATTGGCAGGCGGATTCCCAACCACCGCACCACCAGGGAAGTCCCTTCTCAGGTTTTAATACAACATTTTATATGCTGGTTTTAACTGAGCATTTTATATTATTCCATTTCATCTCCTCTCTTGATATATCATTTACTTCTTTCCTTAAGTTTTTCAGTAGTTGCACTAGGGTTTACAAAATACATTTTAAAATAATTGAAGTTCACCTTCAAATAATGCAGCCACCACCTTTAATCTCCACTTTTGAAAAAAGTAGAGCAGGAAACAGCTCTAGCTATAATTTAATTACTTTGTCTTGTTTTTATTTTATTTTACAGTTCCCTTCTGTTTCTGGCCAAGAATGGTGGTTTGGCCAGGAATGGTGGTTTTTCCCCTCATGGTAGTATTATAAGGTTTTTTAATAAACGAAAGGAAGAGTGGGTTGTGGGGAGAACTCCAGTTGAAATTCAAAGGTCTGTGTCCAAGCCTGATTATTTGAGCCAGAATTAATTCACACCATGCTTTAAGTTAATCCTCTTGGCCTGGGGTTTTTCTTGCCATCAGGTGCATCAAAGACAATACTTATGCCAACCTCCACTCCCGACAGAAGAACATAGCTCAGTTCAAGTTCAACGTCTTCAGCTTTCTCACCAGCTATGATGTGATCTATCTGCAGTGTAAAGTTGCCGTAGGCAAAGTGGGGGACCACGCCTCCCGCTGCTCCCAGGGCTGTGCAGGGCAGAGTAAGAGGGGCGCAGGCCCCATGGAGGCCACAGTAGAGCACACTGAGTATTTCCAAATGGTGGGGCCACTGGAGATCCACAAAGGAACTGATTGAAGAAAGACCCTTGTGTGATTTCTCCAAGTTTCACGTCAATCTGTTAGAAATTAGAAGTAAATTCTATTTCTGCTCAGCAAAATAGTAAGTTTGACAAATCTGAGGTTGTCCATGTAGAGACAGGTAAAAGAAATAGCTAAAGAGGTTCTCTCTGAGGTTTGTTGCTAAGTAAGTCTTCTTCTCTGATTATTCAACTTCTAAGGCAGTCGCTCTCTTTGCAGCTAGAAGTCTTGCATTTTATAATTCTTCACTATCAAGAACTTGATCATTGTCTTAAACAGTGCAACATTTTATAAAGAAAAGTTATCTCTTGATACCACATTGCCAACTTAAAGATATGTTTGACTCCTTAATGTTTAGATGCTAGTAGGTGTACCTTTTTGTTTCTGTCCCTCTGATGGTGTGAGAATTTATTTTCAGATTTTGCCAAGGGTCTTGTGAAGAATAAACTAAGTGTCTGTCAGAAAGTTGCTGTTTTTTTTTTGTTTTTTCTTTAAACTACAATAATTGGTCAGTTGAATCAGTTGCCATTTACCCAAAACAAGCTTTATTTGTCTGTTTCAAAGGGAACAAATTGGGCCTTGGCTTCGTTGAGTTTGGGTTAAGCTTGCAAATGAGACACTTAACGACAATCACGACAACCCCTCAGGACTGCTCTGTGAGCTACCACGCACTTAGTCTGTTTCCCAGATCTTCAAAGCATTACAGGAAACCTGAAAAGCACGCAAAGAAAGATTAGCATATTCCCACACGCTCCCAGAAAAGAAGGGCAGCACCCACTTAATCTAATCTTTTTATACCTTAACAGAAAGAGGCCTGCACTAGGCTCAGTACCCTCAAAGTTGTCTTTAAAGATACAGACTTGGACACAGCCAGATTTTTTTGTCTTTGTTTTTCAATAAATATTCAGTAACTACATTAATGCATATATGTGGAATCCAAAAAAACTGGTATAGACGATCTTATTTACACAGGAGAAATAGAGACACAGACGTAGAGAACAAACGTATGGATATCAAAGAGGAAGGGGGGTGGGGGGGTGGGATGAACTGGGAGATTGGGATTGACATATATACACTATTGATACTATGTATAAAATAGATAACTAATGAGAACCTACTGTATGGCACAGGGAACTCTACTCAGTGCTCTGTGGTGATCTAAATGGGAAGGCAATCCAAAAAAGAAGGGACATATGTATACATATAGCTGATTCACTTTGCTGTACGGTAGAAACTAACACAACACTGTAAAGCAACTATACTCCAATAAAAATTTTTTAGAAATATTCAGTAACAATATTTAAAATATGAGCCCTCAAGCCCAGGGTATCGTTCCCATCTTTGTCAATAAATAGCATGTGTGAGATGAGAATACAGTATTGTCAAGTCCCCCAGGGAGGAGGCAGGGTTTGGTGGGGCCTGGGAGTGAACCCCAAATTCCTGAGAGGTGAAAATCTGACAAGGGACCCAAGGAGGGACACTGCCTCTAAAGGGAGACATGTCAGTTTGGTTACAAACATGCCCTTCACCAACAACTGTCTTGGTAAAAGTAAGTTTCCTGCTGATACGTAGTGGAAGCTGATGGTATGTGATGACCGGTCAATTTGATGAAGATGGCAATCTTCGTATCTAAAGTGTATTATCTCTCATGAGGAGCTTCATTCTCAATCACACGAAACAATGATTTTAGCATCTGGCATCTATTTCATGCAAGTGCTTCAGATGAAAAAGGGAATTTTCCCAAGTAACCAAGAGCTGCTAGAGTTTCCACTTTGAAAAGTTCATCTGCCCATTAACTGGTACCTATCCAAATCTTGTTGAGAAAGTGGGAGGGTAACAGTTTCCAAAATTAGCATCTTATGGCTTTTAGCAAATCCCTAATGTGAAAAGTGTTGACAATGAATGGACTGAATTTTTAAGAATAAATAAATAAGGGTCCAATGAACTTCCATTTCAGGTACTCTGGGTGTAGTTCAGTGGATGGGAGCCAGGAAGCTGCCCTTTCCAAAAGCACCCAGGTGATTCTTAGGAATGATGAAGTTTGCAAACCAAGGCCGCTGTTCAGCATCTTATGCCCCATGGATCAAAATGCACTTAACAGGGAAAAGCGTGCAACCCGGAAACTCCAATGGGTGCAGAAAAAAAAACAGCCCAAGAGAAGCCTGCTCCCTCTAGCCAAAGGACCAGCAGCAAAGGGGCAGCCAGCCAATTCAGAAAACTTTTAGGCAATAACCTCCTGCTCTAAACACCATAGGTAAAACTATGCCCCACCCCCAGCCCAGGCAGCAAAGGTGAAGTAGGGAGCCTAGACTTCCACCTGCTCTCCGTGCCCCACACCCATCTCATCCCCTGTCCTCCCCTCCCTTCCCTTCCCCAGGGTGATGTCAGAAAAGGCAGAGTGAAGAGCTGGGACTTTCATCACCTCCAGGCAGCAAGGAGGGCCACCCTGCACCCCCAAGTCAGGTGGAGGCCAGGTGGGGAGCCTGGACTTCCAGCCCCACCCATCAGGTCTGAGGCACCCCTTTGAGTCTGCTAAGACTAAAGAAAAAACAACACTGATATATTATCATATGCTGACACTGCATTGTACAGCTCGATAGCTGCACTACAAAGGTTTTTTTATTCCTGGTTATATGATTTTACACTCTCTAGTGAGTCACAGTATTTGACAGTTTTCTTCGTATTACACTATGGCACCCGACGCACCTCTGAATACACCCCTTGCATGGCCACCAGTGGCTGTTTAGTCAGTTCCTGACAGAGGGATGACTGATGGGCCAGTGACCAGATAATTTTTCAGCGCTGTTTTTAAATACTTAATTTGATTTGCCCATTCTAAGTAAGTTCTTAAGTGTTTTCACATTGGGTTAGAAAAGATCTTATTCGTTATATGAACGAATGCAGAGGAGATTCACCCGCATGGCCACTGGGGCAAGTATTTGGAAGATCTACATGGAAATATTAAGAAGAAAATGGGGGAAATCTGTTTTGATTTGGAGCTGGAATTCAATCAGGCCCCTAAGAACTTGTTCGCTGAGGGCAGAGATGCTGTTGTATCCATGGTGTATCCCCAGCATACTGTATACTCATACACAGGAGTAAAGAGAGGGCCTCTGGGCATCAGGAATGTGGCTCCTGTTTGGCAGCCCCCAGCCACCAGGCTCAGAGAGGTTAAGAAACTTCTCCAGTGGCACTAGCTTGTGAAAGGCAGAGTTGGATTGGAACCAACTGTGTCCAGTTCTAAAGCCCCTGTGTTACACTCTGTCCGTACTGCCAACCAGAGGGGTTTGTCTCAAAGACCTCTTACTCCATCTTGCCTTCCTCAAGGACCCTGCGATGCCTGGACTTACGGCATATTCCCCACATTTGGAACACACTTGTGCAGGGCCTCCCAGGTGCTGGGCACTGAGCTGCCCACTGGGTGGGGTTCAGAGGGAAATTGGACGTGCTCAGGGGCTTGCTGGCGACAAGAGAAAATAGAACTGCATTCGAACTCCTAAGAAGGGGCAGAAAGCAGTAGGTGCCAGGAGAGGGAGGAAGTGCTCCAGGAACTCAAGAAGGACGTGTCACGTCCGGCTGGAAGGCAGGTTCCAGGGCAGGTGCAGCCTTGAATTTGCCTCTTGAAACTCTTACTGAGATTGGGGACACTCACCCTCCATCGAGTTTCCCAGACATTCCAAGGGCTACTGTGTGAGAGCAGCTCCAGCTCCCACATCCCTCTGGCAAATTTCACGAGCACTAAAGCACTGAATACTCCCTCATCAGCCAAGCCCTCTACTGAGGACTGAAACTCAGCCAGGAGGTGGCCTCTTCCAAATGCTTAGTCCTACCATTGTTCTCTCCCTGTTAGCCTAGAGATAGTAGCCGTTTCCTTCATTATTTCCTGTTACCCTTTCCATCCCTTTTAGCAGGTAACCAACCACCTGTTATGAGTCAATTCTTTACCTTGAGTAAAACACATGATGCTCACTAAGCAAGGGTTTTGTTAATGAAAGAACGAATTGCGGGGACTTCCTGATGGCGCAGTGGTTAAGAATCTGCCTGCCAAGGCGGGGGACACGGGTTCGAGCCCTGGTCTGGGAAGATCCCACATGCTGCGGAGCAACTAAGTCCGTGCACCACAACTACTGAGCCTGCACTCTAGAGCCCGCGAGCCACAGCTACTGAGCCCTCATGCCACAACTACTGAAGCCCGTGCGCCTAGAGCCCGTGCTCCGCAACAAGAGAAGCCACCGCAATGAGAAGCCTGTGCACCGCAACAAAAAGTAGTCCCTGCTCGCCGCAACTAGAGAAAGCCCACGCGCAGCAATGAAGACCCAATGCAGCCAAAAAATAAATAAATAAAAATAAATTAAATATGTGCTATCAACATTTCAAATGTTTTTTTTTTTTAAAAAAAAGAACAAATTGTGGTTACAAATGGAGAGTCTATGGTTAAAAGGGGGTTCCAGAGGTTCAGAGGAAAGAGCAGGAACAGAAGGGAGCAGACGAGCAGGAGTGACAAGGGGTGCACCCTCCTGCCTACTGCTGAGACCAGGAGGATCTGGGCTTCACCATTCAGCGGGAGGTTCCTGTTTGCAGTTAAAGACACTGACAGCTGAGTCAGCAATAATCAGCGTTAAAGTGATCCAAAAAGAAGAAAAAAATCTGCTTCTGAAGCTCTGGAGGATAGCAGGAGGAGGAATCTCAGGTTTTTAAAATGTCCTTTTGACACCACAGAGCTCAACCCCATGATTGCACATATCAGGCAGCCTCAACCCAGAGGTAGCCCATCTGGCTGTTCTCCCTCTGGGATGAATGGAGTTTCCCTCCAGGGCAGTGTAACAACTGCCCATGGTAGAGTAGCTGGATGAGAGTGAATGAAGCCCTTAGAAGGAGGAGGGCCGACCGTGGGAAGTTTAGCAGGGTCTGAAACTAGAAACACTCTAAGGTCAATATTTTTTTTCTGGGGTTGGATATATAGGTGTATTTTCTACTCTAACTCTCCTTATATTGCAGTACAACTTTATAAGCTAGTTGCCCCAAGTCCCAAAGTGGGTACTACACAAATTTAAGTACTTTTATAACTAACAACAACAACACTGGAGGCAGAGAGGATTATTTTCAATATTTCAGTTATTCAAAAGTACATAAATATGTTACATAGCACATGATATAATGTAAACGGTATAAAACTTGACTTGAATAATAAAACATTCTACTAATAAAGAAATATTGCTCACAAAGATATTTGTGCCCACCCAAGTCAGAGTCCCTCGTTTGCATCACAGAAGCACGGTGGCAGGGCATCAAAGCCAGCATACAAGTTACATTCATCACAGCATTGGAGGTTGGGATAAGACCCAGTGGTGATGGCCGCAGTGACCTTGTCCTGGGTGACCATGGCTGGATTATCTTTTAAGGCTGAAGAAATAGGTACCTTTGGAACTCTTAAGAAAAGACATACACAGAGCATAGGATTAGAATTTTTCTTCTCAGTCCATTTGTTACAACTTGTCAGAGGTATCTCAGAAGCTTAGGACTGGAGCCAATGAAACACATGACACCAGCCCAAGACTAAAGTGCTCTGCCCCCATCCCAAGTTCCTGTCTAATCCCTTTCTCTCCTAAGATTGCCAGAAATGTAAAATCAGGTTACAGCAAATAAGGGAGTGTGAATTGCAAGTGTGGGTCACGAGATGATCACTGCAAGTCCTCCAAGTGCAGAGCATGACAGGTGCCAAAGTCAGCCGTCCCCTGAGTGCTGGGATTCACCTTCCAGCACACAGGCCTAAGTTCCCTAGAATGGGAAAACCACTGCTTTTTTGTTTGTTTTTTCTCTCCATTATTAGGTAAGGAATCTGAGACATGGAAAAACACAGTGCCTTGGTCAAACACATACAAGCAGAGGAGGAGCTGTAAATAAAAGGCAGGTCATTGAAAGCTTGATGCAGGACTCTGTTCAACAACTTATGCTGCCTCCTTGGAACGTTAATGAATGGGAACACCACTGCTTCTGGCAACCAATCTCTCCCATATTTGAAGGTTCCTTTCCCCAAAATCTAATGCTCACTTTTCTGATCTACACTCCCTTGTTAGGCAAACCCCAGGATCTTCACACAACTCAGCTTCCCCAAAGTCCTATAGGCCCACCTCACTGTCCCCAAGGCCAAGGACACACTGAGAGCTCCCCAACTCAGGCAAGAGAAGATCAACTCAGCCCGTCCTCTGAGTGAACACAGGCAGAGAGACTCATTCACACAGTCTTCAGTCTGCAGTGTGTGGAATTAGCCAGCTGAGGGTAAACTCAATGAGGCCAAGTAACAGCAAAGCAGCACAGAGCCACCTGGCTGAGAACATTCTACTTATGAGCTCAGAGCCCCAAACAGGAAGGTGAAGAAACCAAGATTCTACACGCACTGCCTTTGTCGTCTCAAACCCTCCCGCTGTTCCTGACCTCACCCGGGGTGCGGCCATGGGGCAAGGAATGACCCTACTCAAGCAGAGAACCGCAGGATCCCATCTGAGGGAGTGTTAGCCACTCTTACCCATATCACTCACTTCAGTGCGTTGGCTACTTTGTAGTAAAGACAGATGACAGCAGCCATCAGCACAAGCACAGCCAAAAGGATACCGCCACCAATGCAGAACATAATTATCGTGTTAACTTGGGAAGCTTCACCTAGGCAGAGAAGTGCAGGCAAGCAGTGAATGTGGCTTCCCTCCCCACAGCCACCTAGCAACCTCAATATGCTTCCTTCAGTGGAGGAAGAATGAACCCAAACCACAGATCCTTATGCGTGTAAAACACAAATGAGTCTTCCTAGGGGGGGCCCAGGACCCTAAGCTGGCCCAGAGATGGGGGAAAGGGTTCATTTCTAAATGAGATGGGACTGAAATGCAAAGTCCAGAGAGAAGGAAGGAAAGAAAGTGGGAAGAATCTTTTTCTCTCTTTCACATGCAGTAAAGTGCAGCTGTAAATAACCAGCCTGCACTCGAGCAAATGGTTTTATTCCCAAACACCTGGGCCTCCTGAAATAAGTTCCCTTTCAGAGTCAGAATTAAACCCTTCCCTGTACATCAGGCTTAAAAATCTTCTATGGCAATTATTAAGGGAATGACTTTTTTTAAATGTTATGTTCAAAAATACTAAGAATATACTAATCTATTTTGTGATATGTGTTTCAGGAAAAGGAAGCTTTCAATTCTCCCTCTGACAACTGCCATTTTTCCTCCTAAATGCTAAATCTTTCCAGGAAGCCCCATTTGTGTGGAATAAGCAATTTGTTTAATCTGACTCCCTGAAACTGGGGAAAAGTGAGCCAGAAGAGAAGAATAAACAATCCAACTGCCAAAGCATACTTACGAGTATCTAAGTCGCCAAAGCTGGATAAATGCTGACAGTTTAAAAAAATTACAATTAAAATCAACTTTAGGGAACAGTACATCTTATCAGGAATTTCTCAAACCCTTAATTTGAGAAAGAAAATTCTACTTATCCTTGTTAGGAGTAATTGAGATATAAGTATGCAGAGCTCGCTTTTAGAAGCACAGTCTCCACCAGTGCGACCAGAATGGACAACCACTGTCCAGCTCCAACTTATATGCCTATCAGGCCTTAGGCTGTGTGACATCAACTCTTTGGACACCAGCTCTCTTTCATGGAGTTCTGAATTCCATTCCATGTTCAGATTTATTTTAGCACCAATGGAAATGTGAATGCCCAAATACTATTTTAAATCATTTAATTTCAATCTCACCTTTTCAGGTTTTGTTTCTCTCAGAGGACCATTTAAGGTTTGACTGTTAATCAAAAGCAAATTTGGGATTTCAACAAAATAAAAAGACAGTGATGTGGGGAGGCTAATATCTAAAAATACTCATATCTAAAAGTACAGTCATAGAAGGCTGGTTAGACTTTATGTTTTAGTAACACAATGAAATAGTATGTACTTGTAGCTTTGAACAGGATTTGGATATAGGTTCATTGACTTCAGAATATTATCATAATTTATAGTTAAGACAAAAAGATTTCAAAAAGCAATTTGAAGAGGATATCTGTTTTAAATCGGGTTTCTGTGATTTCAAGGTACTCACACCAGCAAAGCTGGTTCCATTAAATGAGGGAATTACTTTAACTACAAAGGGTTACTCCTTGCTGCTCTGGCCAAACCCTGGGTGAGGTTACAAACTGCAGGGGAGATATAACCCAAAATGGTGGCATAAGATCTCTGAAAATTCTCTTCTCTGTAAAAGCAATGAAAAATCTGGCAAAAAAAGAAATTGTCAGAATCAGGTTTTTCTGACTCTGGATAATAACTATAAGCTTTCAGCAGCTCAGGAAACATTTATTTAAGAACAACTGAATCTCAGTATTGAACAGCATGCTTTGTGGCACTGTTCCATCATCCACTCTCCAGCTCCATGGTAGTCTTATTTTCAACAGCCTAGATTCCAACGCAGCCACCAGAGGGAGCAGAATAGAGGTAGAGCCCTTTCAGAGTCTCACTCCCAAAGAACTGTCATTATCTGACTCATCTGCTGGTTTTCTGGAAGACGTCACTTGCTTGCAAAGCTATCTGCATTTGACCTAACTTGGAGTCCACTCAGTGCAAAAAAGTCTTCTCCCCACAAAACTTTTGGCAAAACTTTTGACAAAATGTTTTAACTTCCTGGCTCTCTGAGGCATTGGATTATTTGCGGCAACTGACAGACTAGTCAAAAAGCTTAAAGGAAAAGCTGGTAAATTAGATGTCCATAGGGGTTCTGAACAGCTCTGACATATCCGTAGGAGTCTAGAAGTCCACGCACATGTATAGAGCCGTGTGCATGCAGGGTTGTGAGCATGCTCAAGAAAGACATGAGATGGCCCTGTGCATTCAACCCCGGCTGACCGTGAAGCTTTTCCCAAGCAGGAAGTGAAGGCAAAGGCAGAGTTTTCAACTGCTTGGCTGATACTGTTGAAGACATGCCCCAGTAGGCACACAGAGCCCCTCATGAAAGACTGGGAGGTATACTGGTTCCAGGCATTTAAGGTAATCTTAAATGCTTAGTAGCCAATCATTAGCTAACTACTAAGCTAATCAGTAGAGACTTCAGTGTCCACACACAATAAAGAATACAGACTTCACAATGAATTAGTCGAGAAAAGTCACTAAACAAACAACAACAACAAACCTTGGAGAATGGGGAGAACCTGATTTCTAGAGTTGCCATGTTATATTATTTTTTCTTGCTTTTTTTTGGCCATGGTGTGTGGCTTGCAGGATCTCAGTGCCCCAACCAGGGACTGAACCCAGGCTATGATAGTGAACGCCTGGAATCCTAACCACTAGGCCACCAGGGAACTCTTTATTATCTATATTATTTTAAATGTGCAGTTCTCAACAAAAGAATGTAAGATATGCAAAGGAACAAGAAAGTATGGCCCATAAAAAGGGGGAGGAGGGAAGCAATCAATAAAAGCTTTCCCTGGGGGAGGGGGAAAAATTGGGAGATTGGGACTGATATATACACACTACCTTATATAAAATAGATAATAAGAACCTGTGGTACAGCACAGGGAACTCTACTCAATACTCTGTAATGGCCTATATGGGAAAAGAAATCTAAAAAAAAAAAAAGAAAAGAAAAGAAAAAAGAGTGGATATATGTATATGTCTAACTGATTCACTTTGCTGTACACCTGAAACACAACACTGTACATCAACTATACTCCAATAAAAATTTAAAAAAAAAACTTTCCCTGAAGAAGCCCAGACGTTGGCTATACTAGAAAAAGACTTTAAATCAGCTATTTTAAACATGTCCAAAGTAAACCAAAGTAAAACTTCTTTTTATTTTAATATTAATTAATTTATTTGGCTGCACTGGGTCTTAGTTGCAGCACACGGGATCTTCATTGCCGCGTGCAGGATCTTTTAGTTGTAGCATGTGGGCTCTTAGTTGAGGCATGAGGGATCTAATTCCCTGACCAGGGATCGAACCCAGGAGCCCTGCATTGGGGGCGTGGAATCTTAACCACTGGACAACCAGGGAAATCCCCAAAGTAAACCACTTCTAAAGAACTAAAGGAAAGTATGAGAATAATGTCTCCAATAGAGAATATCAATAGAGAGAGAAATTATTTTTTAAAAGAACCAAATGGAAATTCTGGAGTTGGAAAGTACAATAACTGAAAAAAAAAATCACTGGAGGGGCTTAACAACAGATTTGAACAGGGAGAAGAAAGTGAAGACAGGTCAATTGAGATTATCCAGTCTAAGGAACCGAAAGAAAAAATAAATAAAAATAATCATGGACCTTCCAATTTCCATTCCAAAATGTAAACAGCTCGGGAACTGTCATCCTCAAAACCAAGAAAAAAAAAAATGGAACAAATTGAAAATCAACAAGTCTTCTTAAGTTAACAAGAGAATTGAAGTCACATGGAAAACAGCCACCCCCAAAAGTTAAGAGACAGGTGAATACAGAGAATCATGGCATACAGTACACCAGGAGAAGAAGTCACTGCTGGAGCCAGCAATGGGTAGGAACAATTAAATAGTAATTGATGAATTACTGAATGAGGACTAGCTTAAGAGAGAAAACAAACAAAACAAAAAAACAAAACAAAAACAACAAAACAAAACCAAAAACCTCCTGGAGGCTCAGTTTTGTTTTGTTTTTGGTGGTGGGGGGCACACTTTCATGATTGTTACCTCTAGGAACTCAATTAGGTTCTTATGGTAAAGACTGAAGAAAAAAACCCTCGTGCTTTGGTCTCCAATGACACCACATTGGAGGTGGCTTTATTACTGCTGGGAGATAAAGTCTTGAATTTCCACTAGGCTTCTGGTATCACTGCATCAGTTAGGTGGAACAGTGCCTCATCTCCACCAGATGAGGGCGGAAGTCCAGACTTCCCAAGGTCTCCACTGACACCACAGGGGCTGGGAAGGGATGCAGGTCTCAGCTCTACTCAGGCTTCTCGGGCACTAACCTGGAGAGAGGGGGTTGGGACACCTCTTTAGAGCCTGGTGATAATGGAAGTCTAGTTTCTGCATGTAGTCTCTGCTGTGGGGGACAGAAAGGGGAGGAGAAGTGAGACCAGTTTTTTCTGTGGCATTTGGCTGGAACACAGCAGTTATTTCCTTCTTTCTAGGCTGCCTGTTTCCTGGTCCTTTGGCTAGAAACAGCAGGCTTTTGTTGGGCTTTTTTTGTCTGCACCCACTGGTGTTTCCAGGTTGCCAGCTTCTTCGGCTCCAAGTCTGGAAATATGAAGCGAAAACAAAATCCAGGGGACTCACCAACCATGTTTCCTTGGATCTCAAGGTTACTAAGCTTGTCTGTTTTCGTCTCTCCATCTGTCAGAGTCTTATGTTTGTTTTATATGTTCACGGTTTTTAGTTGCAGTTAGTGGGAAGCATAAGGAAAGGTACATCTACTCCATCTTACCAGAAGCAGAAGTCTCTCATGTGGGAAATTTTGACATCAACCCTCTACTTAATGACCAAAGCCACTGTGCCAATCCCGCTTGTCCGACCCTGAGAGTGAATGCCTCCTTAAATTGTGCACCCCAGGCACCTCACGTGTGTCATCCTAGACTGGGCCCTGTCATCTCATCATAGCTTATCTTTCCAGCCTCATTCCCCACTGCATTTCCCCACACCTAATGGATTTTCATGCCTGAGTTTTGGCTAGATGGCTCTCCAGTCTCTCTCCTCCTCTATCAGCTGAAATACTAATCCTGCAAAGCTTCACTAAAATGCCATCTCATCTGTAAACTTTTCACTGATTCCCATCTGCCCCCCACCCCATGTTACTTGCTCCTTTCCCTCTGTATCATGACCTTTGTTTGTACCTCTCTGAAAATTTGACTTCTGTTTGCCTTAAGGTTTTCCAGCTCCTGCTTTAACTCTGAACAGACATTTGTCTTGAGTAAAGGAACCTACTATGCTCACACTCACTGAACCCAGTACTCTGAGTTAAATTAACGGTGGGTTTCCTTCGACTTTTTATCTCACTCAAAAATGTTTTATTTTTCCAAGTTTCTTTTCTATTCCTTCCTATTGAAGCAGTAACGATTCTGAGGGACACAGTCTTGAATATGGTAAGTCACGATTAAGGAGGCAGGCTATGTTGACTTTCTTTACAGAGCTGACCACTTCATCTCTTGGTTTCCTTCTATTCCTGTAGTTACTTGACTGTTGAGTTACTTGATGACTCTGTATGTTTAAAGTGTGTTTTTGCAAGGTATAAGTTCCATGAGGAACGAACTCTGGATCCCCAAGTATCAAAAAGAGAGCCTAGAATCCATTAGGTGCTAGCACATGTCATGGACGATGACTCAAATATGAATTTTATTAATCTGGTAACACCTTTCCCCACCTGAGCCTCTAAATTCAGACAGAGCAATAAATTCAGACATAGCAGTAAGCCCTGACCAGTATTATTTCATTTATTGATAAGGATATTTCACATTGTGTTACCAACATTAAACTATTGGCCTGAGCATTTCTAACGTGTTTTAGTAACAGCTTTCTAGAGATGACTAGGAGGAAATAACTAAAACCTCTGTTTGGCAGATGAGGAAACTGAAGCTCAGAGAACAAATGACTCCCTTGGATCACTTAGCAAGTCACTGGCAGGACTGGAACTAGGGCCTGGTTCTGTGATCTTTCCCTCCAGCCCCTGTCCTCCCAGGTCCAACACCTTTCCAGCCCCCTGCCTTCTGAAATGGTTTGAAATGATATGTTGTTTCCTATTTCCAGTCCCCCCAAGTCTATTATCCAGAGACTTTGATTTTGACTCTGAGCTGAAAGATGGGCAAAGAAATCCAGCTGCATTTCATTTAGGGAAAGGGGCTGGTTATTATCATTATGTTTTCAACCTAAGAGCTATCTCATTGGCAATTCACATGGCATGACTAGTCAAGAGTACTCGGACTGATGGGGACCAGGGGCCGTGTGTTCCAGATGACAAAAGGTAAGCAGTGGCTGTATTCAGAATCAGTGAGCTGAACGCTGTGATGTGATTACAGGGGCTTGTTTTCTCTCTGTGGGAAATTCTTTGTAATTCACACTCAAGGCCTTTTACCCAGGTCAGTTATTTGGCCAAGTGCCCATCCTGTGACTAACACCTGGGTCAGTTGGTTGCACACCCTCATACCTGCAAATTGTATCTATGGTGGCAGAAAGCAGCCCAGATGCCAGTCTACTGGGAGTAACCCTGTGAGGCCCCCTTGCTTGGCCCAAGTTCCAGCTCTGTGCCCCTTCCACAGCTCCTTCTGCTCTGCTCCTGGGATTCTCAGCTTTACCTTCAGACACCTGCGTGGCTGAGGGCCTTGCTCATGCTGCATCATCCTGTCCACAAACAAGATGACGGTTATATTAATGAGCAATGGAGGAGTCCAAGACCAGGGAGTTTTTGGTGCAACATATTTTTCCATGAGGTAAAAATTAACTCGTGCAGATTTTTCCATTCAATTTTTTGTTTAATTCATTTTAATTTAGCTTAAGGATAAATGTTTATTGAACTCCTACTATGTGTCAACACTGTTTTAAGATGGGGATAACAGTAGTGCCAAAAAAAAAAAAAAAATCAGCAGCCTTCTCCCTGTATCTTCATGTGCTCCTTTCTCTGTGTTTGTGCCAATCTCTTCTTATAAGAACACCAGTCTTATTGGATTATGGCCCACCCTAATGCCCTCATTTTAACTCGATTACCTCTTTAAAGGCCCTATTTTCAAATACATAATATTCTGAGATACTGGGGGTGAGGACTTCAACAAGTGAATTGGGAGAGAGGGAGCACAATTCAGCCCCAAACAGATATTTTCATGGGTAATTGACCTCCTTTATCATTTGAAATCCAAAGCTGTTGTCAGGTGAAGTAACTCTTCTTGCATGGCTACCCTGAGACTCTTGCAATTCCCTTGCCCACGTTAATACCTGAGAGGTAAATCATTTAAATAGGCCATTTTCATCCAAATATGGGTAAAGCAAGACTTAGCGTCTCCCCAGTTCCCACATCACCACTTTCACATTCTTAAAGATAGTTCCATGCCACGTATTAGACAATTAACCCAGAATTTTAGTTTTCTGCTCATTCTGACAGGGTCTCTCCAAATGCCCTCCGAAGACACATTTCCAAGGTGGTTTTGAGGAAAAACCACAAGCGTGGACAAACCTGAATTCTTATCCTACCTTAGTCACTCTATAACTTTAGCTAAGTGACTTAACATCACTTGACTTCAGTTTTCTAGTCTGTAAAATGGGGATATCACAGCCTACTTCATACTATGGCATGATGATATTCTGGACATGAAGCACCTGGCACAGGCTTGGCATACAAGAGGTGCCCAGTAAATGCTAAATCTCAATTTCCTCTTCCCTTGTTCTTCCCATGCTCTGATCTCTCTCCTCTACTTAAAACAGCAAAAATATTTTGTATTGCCCCTAATAACATCACCATTCCAGAATATTTGGAAGCCCCTCTTCTCTTTTATTTCCTAGTTTGAGAGTCAAATGGAGGTCACTTCAATAACATTTAATTAAGATAATAATATAGTGGTTCTCGGGGCTTCCCTGGTGGCGCAGTGGTTGAGAGTCCGCCTGCCAATTCAGGGGACACGGGTTCGTGCCCCAGCCCAGGAAGATCCCACATGCCGCGGAGCGGCTAGGCCCGTGAGCCATGGCCGCTGAGCCTGCGCGTCCGGAGCCTGTGCTCCGCAACGGGAGAGGCCACAACAGTGAGAAGCCCGCGTACCACAAAAAAAAAAAATAATAATAATATAGTGGTTCTCAAAGTGTGCCTGAGGCCAGCCGTATCTGGAACTTGTTAGACATGCAAATTCTCAGGCCTCAGCTCAGAACTTCTGAGTCAGAAACTCTGTAGTGGGACCCAGCCATCTGTGTTTCATCAAGCCCTCTAGCTCACTGGAATGCAAGCTTATTTAAAGAACCACTGATCTCTGTTTAAGAACATGGACCCTGGAGCCAAGAGTGCTAAGATTTGATTCCTCTTCCACTTTTCATTACTATGTAACTGTGTCTTAAGTGACTTCTCTGGTCATCAATTTTCACATCTACTGAATTGTAAGGCTTGTAAGACTCCCTATCCAATAAACCATTAATGTCTCTGTGTCGCTGTCTCCGGGCTCTTTCTTCAGTCTCTCGGCTGGGCAATTACAAGGTCTGCAGGTCTGGAGGGCACAGCCTAACAACCACGCAGCTAATGTTGAAGTGTACTTATGTCCTCACAAAGTAAGCCACCAAAATTGATTTCTCCTTCCTGGAGCCCTTGGGGAGAAAAGCATTTATGATTTCTCTATGTAAAGAAAGATGAGTTTGGGACTTCCCTGGCGGTCCAGTGGTTAAGATCCCACATGCCACACAGCCAAAGGGGGAAAAAAAAAAGAAGAAGAAGAAAAGATGAATTTACTAGAAGATTCTTTAACTGCATTAAAAAAAAATCTGTAATGAAACCTAACTTGTGATTTGTAATCACCACATATAAAAAAACAATCATTTTCTTTTATTTTTACTTTTGGGCCGCACCACGTGGCATGTGGGATCCTAGTTCCCCGACCAGGGATCAAACTCGTGCCCCCTGCCTTGGAAACATGGAATCTTATCTACTGGACCACCAGGGAAGTCCCCCCATTTTATTTTTCTTTCTTATTTTTGGCTGAAGGGTAATGCCTTGAAGATAAGGGCTTTTAAATTATTTACTTACTTAAAATCAACTCTTATCATAAGAGTAATACATGTCTGCTACAGAAAAATAAGAAAGCAAAGACAATTAAAAGAAAAAAATTCCGTAATCCAATCTACTTATGGAAAATAGCTGTTAACAACTTCACATATATATATATAAAAAATCATGGGTATCTTTCCTACAAATATGCCTCAATTAAAGAATTAACTTTGGGGCTTCCCTGGTGGCACAGTGGTTGGGAGTCCGCCTGCCAATGCAGGGGACACGGGTTCGTGCCCCGGTCCGGGAGGATCCCACATGCCGTGGAGCGGCTGGGCCCGTGGGCCATGGCCACTGAACCTGCGCGTTTGGAGCCTGTGCTCCGCGGCGGGACAGGCCACAGCAGTGAGAGGCCGGCGTACTGCAAAAAAAAAAAAAAAAAATTAACTTTGGAGTAATCCTTTGTATGGGTTGTATGGGTTTACAAATGTGTGTTCTCTTTAATATTTTACAATAATGAGCATGCCATAATTAACACTTTGATACACAAGTTTATGCATATATCTGATTATTTCATAAAGATAAATTCTTAGAACTAGAATTACCAGGTCAAGTTCCACATATTTATATAGTGTCGAACTGCTCTGAAGAAATGTGGTACTAACATAATCTTCCACTTAAGAGTATATAACAGAAAATGTTTCTCCATATTATGTCCAGCAGTGGATAATTTAGCTTTAAAATTTCTGGCTGTGGCCTTTTGAAAGGAGAACTTAACTGATTTCATTTGAAACCCTGGTTAAATTTTTTTTTCCCTCAGCCTCAGTCAAATTCATTTGTCAAACATGGTAAAATGAAAAGGGGCAAAGGGACAAGGCTTCTTAACGCCTCCATCATGGCAAATGGCTTGGCAGCTCTGAGGGCCAGCAGTCTTATAATTCTGGTCTCTCACACCATCTGATGAATAAGTTTGCTGCTGGCCTCCAGGGATACATATCAATTCCAGCCATATACAGGTGTATGTGAGAATACCGCAGCTGTATGACTGGTTTATTATCAGCAATTCCCAAAAAGGGAGCGTTCCCTTTACCCCACTCGTTCACAGAAGGTTTATAGAGAGTACTATAACTAAAGCCCTTCACTGGGGTATCTCAATACACAGCACAGAGTAGGCACTGAGTAATTAATTACTTGTGGAATTGATAAGACATTCCTGCTTTGCAGTTCTGTTTGTTAAGATCATAAATGAGTTGATTAAACCTTCTCTGCTCTTCCCCCAAAATGCAAATTCTTAAGAGTCAAAGGACTGACCTGGATGAAGGTAAGTAGCAGGGCACTGTCACACACTCATAAGACAGGGGGAGACCCGACTGATTCTGCTGGTAAAGATAAAACTATCCACTTCTAGATTCAGACAGTTTATTATTTACAAAGACAGTGAAAGATGTGCCAAATCCCTGTTCCACACTCCAAAAAGGATGAGACCAAAGCAAGAGAGGCTGAATGCCTGCAGTGCAAGTTGTGGAGTATTTCGATGCTGAGGAGTCAGTTCTAGCCTGTAGCTAAGTGGTTTTATATTCTGAAGTTTTATTTTGGAGGGGGGAAAGGGGCGGGGAGGGGGCAAGGCAGAAAGCCTCAGAACTCATCAGAATCCAGAGACAATGAGAAACTGTCTCACGACAACCTCCCAGAGAAGGAAGTGACAGAAGGTCCTATAACGATTCCTTACAAGCCTCTCATCGTCTCTTGATCTAGGAGGAATACAAAGCATTCTGCCAAAACTCAGAATAGCCTTTGCTTGCATGGCCTATGTGGAAAGGTGCAAGGATGCCAAGACACAATGACAGTGGGATTGTTTTCTTAATTTCTCTTTAATAGTACAAATTGTAATAGTACAAAGTTAACAGTACAGAATAGCAAAAATTCTTTTTAGTACAAATTCCATTTGTAAGTACAAGCCCACTGTTTAGTATGGTCCATGAGCTAAGAATGGTTGAGCTAAAATTCAAAATAATATTTCATGACATGGAAATTACATGAAATTCAAATGTCAGTGTCCATAAAGATTTTGGAACACGGTGATACTTGTTTGTTTAGAAGTTGTCTATTTTTGCTTTCATGCTACAACAGCAGAATTGAGTAGTGTCAACAGAAAGTAGCCCACAAAGCTTAAAAGATTATCTGGCCCTTTAAAAATTTGGCTAATCCCTATCTTGCACCAGATATATCTTCTCAAATTGCTACACCTCCTCCTTTAATTTCTATTCAACCTGTTCTTTTGTTGTGATTTTAAACCAGCTGTCTCATATATACACTACTATGTATAAAATAGATAAATAATGAGAACCTACTATATAGCACAGGGAACTCTACTCAAGGCTGTGTGGTGACCTAAATGGGAAGGAAATCTAAAAAAGAGGGGATATGTCAATATGTATACATATAACTGATTCACTTTGCTGTACAGCAGAAACTAGCACAACACTGTAAAGCAAATATACTCCAATAAAAACTAAAAAAATAAAAAACCAGCTTCATATACATATGAAAAAATAAATAAATAAATAAACCAGCTGTCTCAAGTCCCAAAGTGGATAATATAAAAACTTTTTAAATAAAAAAGTAAAAGAAACGTCACCAGAAAAGGATACAAGAGTCAAAGAAATTTTTTCCATAATTGCATATTTACTGAAAAATACATCAGAGGTAACGTAAATATGACCTTCTAAAGCAAATGAAGAAATAAGAATATACTTTAACTGAAATTCTAAAAAATTTTACTAAAAAGAAATTAAATGTAAACCATAAAGATATTATGAAGATACCTGTTCCCAGCATTTCCAGGTTAGACTCCTTCACTTTGGTCACAGAAGCATGTCAGGAGGTAATGGAGCCTGGCGTAGACAGTACATCCTTCACACAAATGAATTGTGGCAGGGGGTGGCACAAGGGAGTTCACCTGTATTTGGTGAACTGCCACAGTATTATTCTCTAAGGCTACATAACAAGTATCTAACAACTAAAGGGTTAGGAGATATCAGATTTTTCAGGATTATCTTCTTCCAAACTCTGTTATATGCCTTTTGTGTCAAAGTTATTGCTTTCAATATTTTTCTTCAATGCTCTAAAGATATATTTTTTAAAATTAGATTTGTGGAGTTTTTTCTAAGTCCATTTGTTACATTCATCAGGGGGTTCTGTCTGGAAGTTTTCTACTGAGGCAAATCATACCATGTGACCTCTCTCAATTCCTATCCAATCCCTTCCTCCCCTGTTTTATAAAATGCAATGAGGCTAAAATAAATCAAGGAGAACAAACTGCAAACTTGTCACCATATTGCCACTTTCTGACCTCGTCAGTGACTAACCAACTAGACCTTAAAGGCTTAAAAGGTGCCTATATTCTACCATACCCTAAGATAGTGGTGGGAAGATGGGCAGTAATAGAAGCTCTTAATCTTTCTGTGTCATGGAGAAACTTAGTCTGGTGAATCCTATGGACCCTTTCAGAATAATACATTTAAGTATTTAACATAAAATACATAGGATTACAAATGAAATCAAGCAAATTGAAATCATCACAAAATATTTTAAAAACCAAATATAATATAGTAATATATGTGCTTCTTTACAATTAGATTCAATGCCCAGAATACTGATGGGTCTAATAACTACCACACACAAATCATGGCATTGTAGAGTTCATTATATAACTATATGTATTTGTCAAAAGGCAAAGAATTATACACTAAAATTTGTGACTCTTTATGTTGACTATACCTTAATGAAGCTGACTTATAAAAATAAAAATTTACAGTGGTAGTCTAATAACTATAAGTTTGAGGTTTTGATAAAATTTTGAGACGGCTCTAAGAATACTGTGATGTGAAAATGTCATTTATTTTAGTGACAAGGCGATAGGTGTTTCTAAGTGTACTAATTCTACTGTGGCTAGTTTTACTAATCATTAAACTGTTACATTTCAGTAGGAGGTTAACAAAAATAAAGATGGGAATATCTTTCCCAATTTGGGTTGATGGCCCCCATGAAATATATACACGGAATGTATACACACAGTACACAGAAGGTAGTGAGACTAGAGAGTAGTGAGACTACTTGCAGAGCAGAGATAAACAGAGTATCTGTGGACATAGCTGAGGATAAGCAGCCCTTAGGAATCAGAAGGGTCTGCATGCCATAGTCACGCCTCCTGCTTACTTACTCTCACGAGGACATCCAGTCCTCAACTTGTATACAGCCAGCCCAAGAATTCTCCAACAGTAAAGAACCAAGGGAAGTTACAGAGGTCTACTTCCAAGCTCCCAAGTTCTTCATGGGCATGACGTTCCCCTGTATCACAGGTGCTAGCTTTGCCATGGCAACACCAAGCATGCTGCCAAACACCTGGCTACAACTAGGAATGGATCCTCCTGGTTCAGTCTAGGACCATATCCTTCCCCCAAACCCCAACGTCCCATAGTCCAGTAGAGTCAGTGGAAACAATGGGCATAAAAGTGACGCGGGGGGGTGTTGGGCCAACAAGGAAGGGCTTCTATTGTTATCCCTATCAATTCCATACAAAAACCCTCTACCAGGTGTAAAATACTTCCTAATTTCCATAAGTATATACATGGTAGGAAACACAAATGTGACAATTATTTTATAAAGTCCCAAACCACAAGAGAATTATAGTACCTAAAAAGTGTCGTTCAGAGGAATTAGTGATTAATTCTGTAGCACAGTGGAGGTCTGTACTTGCTTTTGAATATGAACAGAATTTTCCCTGCTATCCAAAAGGAAAAGCATTGCAGATAGAGGGAAAAGCATGTGCAAAGGTGGAGGAGAATGGGAGGCAGGCAGGAGTAAGAGTACCAAAGGCTTTGTATGCCATGCTAATGAGTGACGTGACTCAGTCTGGCGCAGCAAACACCAGAAGGAGCAGAGGGCAATGCAGAGGATGAAATGGAGGTAATTAAAATGAAGGTTCGGGAATTTCCTGGCAGTCCCGTGATTAGGACTCCCCGCTTTCACCGCCGGCGCCCGGGTTCGAGCCCTGGTTGGGGAACTAAGGTCCTGCAAGCCGTGTGGTGCGGCCAAAAAAAAAAAGGCTAAAAGACCAATAAAGAAAATCCTGGAACTTTTCAGCTGAAAGTCAGTGCTGGAAAACAGAAAAGGCAGAGATGGAGAAAAAGAGGAAAGTTTTCCTTAAAAAAAAAAAAAAAAAGGAGGGGGGAAATCAAGACAGTGATTTATTGGATATATGGGAATAAAAGAGGGGGGACCACAGAAGTCTTTAGTTTTCTGACCTATGGTCTTTCAGCTTTATTTAAGGAAGCCAACATCCAGTTGTTAATACTGATCTTGCACGTAAATTGCAGATTGGTATTTCTGAAGAAGAGCCAGTTTTCCTTCGGGCTGTGCAAACAGTCTAACATGGATCAAAGTTACCTTACGACCACAAGAGGCAGGACATACATGACAAATACACTGCTTACCGTTAAGTCTGGGGGACTAATCTTTGCAATCATTAAAACCAGAACATTTACAGTTAAGGACTTTTAACTTTATAAATTCTGTACCTATCAAATCTGTGGTAGGTTTCTCTTTCAATCTTCCTAAGTCCATCTAACAAACACTCTGGATAATTACTTATAAAAAAATACATTAATAATTTTTCTAGCACCACTCCACAAGTACGTACAAAGAAGGCCAAAGAGCACTGCATTCTCATTAGGTAAATATCCCAACATAACAACTCAGATGAAAACTTAAGAAAAATAAAATAAATATTACTTTGCCCAGAAAACCCATAGTAGGAAGTACTAAGACAAAATTAATGTGAGGAAAGATTTCTTTTTCTTTCTTTCTTTTTTTTCTTTTTTTGGCCACGCCACACGGCTTCTGGGATCTTAGTGCCCCGGCCCGGGATGGAACCCAGGCCACCGCAGTGAAAGCACCGAGTTCTAACCACTGGACATCCAGGGAATTGCCGTAGCAGAGTTCGATGTCTATTTCCTACAAAGAACACCACCAGAACTACAGAAGTGACGGGCCAAATTTGCAGAATGCTGACATTATAAGTGTATTTTACTCTACTTTGCACTTCTTCACAAGGTGCGGTTGAAAGGGGGAGAAAGGCATCATAGGCCTTCCTATCCCGGGGGCCTCTGGAAAGAGCCACCCGCTCCCACTTCCTCGGACCCAAAGCATCAGGGTCTTTCAGCTCCAGCTCGCATTCTGCTCCACCGCAGACCCGAGGCCGCCGTCCTGCTCGCTCTTCCCGGGGCCGGGAGAGCAGACCCCACCCCCCTTCGGGCCCAGGCCTTTCTCCACCTTCCACCCGGCCCGGGGGACATGAGGGCGGCCCGGGCCACCTGACAGGGCGAAGCGCCAGGGCCACAGACCTTCCTCAGAC
>NW_021703781.1:73385950-73415582 GCF_005190385.1 Monodon monoceros
TCAAATGGAGAAAGATAGCGCTGAACATGTTCAAAGTACTACAGATATTTATTACATATTTATTACAAAGCCGAACCCCCCAAAAAAGTTTATGAAAAGCAGGTATTTAATGTCCTTTGAAATATTACCACTTACTTAACGTGACCTCACTGTTCATTTTTACTGCACTCGTGAATCCAGTACTGTACACTGAGTTAACATGATAGGATCATAAGTTATTTTTGTTTGCAATATTTTTCACTCTCAGTGAAATTTATGTAAACTTCTGGATTAACTGTTTAAGATTTTAAGGATTTCTAAAGCAGTTCATTAGTTCGTATTGTATGTGTTTCATAGAAGTACATTTTTTATTTATACAAAGACTTTATAGTCTTAGGCGTCTGAAAAATAATGCTTAGAGTATTTGATAATTTTTCTTTTTCTGATCAATTGCTTTTGGAAAATTGGATACTTAAGACCTTTAATTCAAATCACTAGTTTACATTTTGTATTGTTTTTCTCAGTTAATGAACAAGGTGCAGTGTTTGGCATGTGTAAAATGAGTTTACACTGAGGTTAATATTATTTGTTTCAGTACAGTGTAGCAGTACATAGGGAAGTAAAAATCACAACTAGCCTATTCCCTGTTAGGAATATTATTTTAGATTTAATGTTTGATGTAAAATGAGAGACGTCATCTTGTTTTATCTCAGTCAACCCAGAAAATATAAGGAACTATTTCCCTTTCTGAGATGATACAGGTTCCTCTTTCCAGAACCTTCTTCTATATGTTTAAAGTGTGAAATTCTGAGGTTCTGCTTTGAAGGGTTAGGCATATGAATCAAGGAGATTGCAATTCTCTCAGGCAGACTTAATTTTTGGAAATTATAACTATTGTATATGTGTTGAAGGGTGATGTATTTGCATTTAAAAAATAAATGTATCCACTCTGGAAACTACTTGTCTAAGTAAATACAAATTTTTAATTTTCAACTAATCTTTGCTTAAAATGCTGTATTTTTATGAAAAAGGGTGTTTCACAATTGATATTTTGGTCAGTTCTTTAAAATGAGGGCTAATTTGTATACTCTTTGTTAATTTGTATCATACTACAAAGGTGACACAGTATATAGAACATACTGTCACTATAGCCACTTGAAAATTTGCATATTTTTCTAGTCTTTTCTAATTTATGGGACATTCACAACATACATAGCTGTAAGATAGTATTTCCTTTGTTGTTCAGGAGAAATCTGTCTCACTGCAAGCTGAACCCTTTAGTTAAGTTTTACAGCTTCTGGTGGTTGTAGTCTGTTGATTTACAAAATGCCTCCTTCCAGATACATGATTCATCTTACAAGTCTCATCTTGATTACATCTGAAACAGAAATATGGTCATGTCAAAAAGATGTATAAAGGTACAATATTGAAAAGAGATGATACAAAATATTCTTCAATTAAATTTTCCAGTTTGTAGAAGCCAAAATCTCTCTAAAGAGACAAAGTCTTCAGTTCAGACTAACGTAAGCTAAGACTTTGGATTTGCAAGATAGCAAAATTCCCCTAAGCCTGAATTTCTGAGTCCACATGAATTAATTTAAAAAATGATACCTATATTAGAATTTGAATACTTTTCCTCACCTGCTTGCCATTATTAATGTGCAGTATGGTGGTCCAGTTAAAATCCATTAGCTTAAACAGTCAGCTCTACCCACCACCAGTCCCTCCCATCAGGAAACTTGCACAAGCCTCTTAGATAGCCTCATCCACCAGAGGGCAGACAGCAGAAGCAAGAAGAACTACAATCCTGCAGCCTGTGGAACGAAAACCACTTTCACAGAAAGACAAGATGAAAAGGCAGAGGGCTATGTACCAGATGAAGGAACAAGATAAAACCCCAGAAAAACAACTAAATGAAGTGGAGATAGGCAACCTTCCAGAAAAAGAATTCAGAATAATGATAGTGAAGATGATCCAGGACCTCAGAAAAAGAATGGAGGCAAAGATTGAAAAGATGCAAGAAGTGTTTAACAAAGACCTAGAAGAATTAAAGAACAAACAAACAGATGAACAATACAATAACTGAAATGAAAACTACACTAGAAGGAATCAATAGCAGAATAACTGAGGCAGAAGAATGGATAAGTGACCTGGAAGACAGAATGGTGGAATTCACTGCTGCAGAACAGAAGAAAGGAAAAAGAATGAAAAGAAATGAAGACAGCCTAAGAGACCTCTGGGACAACATTAAATGCAACAACATGCACATTATAGAGGTCCCAGAAGGAGGAGAGAGAGAAAGGACCCGAGAAAATATTTGAAGAGATTATAGTCGAAAACTTCCCTAACATGGGAAAGGAAATAGCCACCCAAGTCCAGGAAGCGCAGAGAGACCCATACAGGATAAACCCAAGGAAAACGCACTGAGACACATAGTAATCAAATTGGCAAAAATTAAAGACAAAGAAAAATTATTGAAAGCAGCAAGGGAAAAACAACAAAACATACAAGGGAACTCCCATAAGGTTAACAGCTGATTTCTCAGCAGAAACTCTACAAGCCGAAAGGGAGTGGCATGACATGTTTAAAGTGATGAAAGGGAAGAAATTGCAGCCAAGATTACTCTAACTGGCAAGAATCTCATTCAGATTCGATGGAGAAATCAAAAGCTTTACATACAAGCAAAAGCTAAGAGAATTCAGCACCACCAAACCAGCTCTACAACAAATGCTAAAGGAACTTCTATAAGGGGGAAACACAAGAGAAGTAAAGGACCTACAAAAACAAACCCAAAGCAATTAAGAAAATGGCCTTAGGAACACACATATCGATAATTACCTTAAACGTGAATGGATTAAATGCTCCAGCCAAAAGACACAGGCTTGCTGAATGGATACAAAAACAAGACCCATCTATATGCTGTCTACAGGAGACCCACTTCAGACCTAGGGACATATACAGACTGAAAGTGAGGGGATGGAAAAAGATATTCCATGGAAATGGAAATCAAAAGAAAGTTGGAGTAGCAATACTCATATCAGATAAAATAGACTTTAAAATAAAAAGAGACAAGGAAGGACACTACATAATGATCAAGGGATCAATCCAAGAAGAAGATATAACAATTATAAATATATATGCACCCAACATAGGAGCACCTCAATACATAAGGCAACTGCTAACAGCTATAAAAGAGGAAATCGACAGTAACACAATAATAGTGGGGGACTTTAACACCTCACTTACACCAATGGACAGATAATTCAAAATGAAAATAAATAAGGAAACAGAAGCTTTAAATGACACAATAGAGCAGATAGATTTAATGGATATTTATAGGACATTCCATCCAAAAACAGCAGATTACACTTTCTTCTCAAGTGCGCACGGAACATTCTCCAGGATAGATCACATCTTGGGTCACAAATCAAGCCACTGTAAATTTAAGAAAATTGAAATTGTATCAAGCATCTTTTCTGACCACAACACTATAAGACTAGAAATGAATTACAGGGAAAAAACCGTAAAAAACACAAACACATGCAGAATACATTAGAATACATTACTAAGTAACCAAGAGATCACTGAAGAAATCAAAGGGGATATCAGAAATACCTAGAGACAAACGACAATGAAAACACGATGATCCAAAACCTATGGGATGCAGCAAAAGCAGTTCTAAGAGGGAAGTTTATACCTATACAAGCCTACCTCAAAAATCAAGAAAAATCTCAAATAAACAATGTAACCTTACACCTAAAAGAACTAGAGGAAGAAGAAAAAACAAAACCCAAAGTTAGCAGAAGGAAAGAAATCATAAAGCTCAGAGCAGAAATAAATGAAATAGAAACAAAACAGTAGAAAAGATCAATAAAACTAAAAGCTGGTTCTTTGAGAAGATAAACAAAATTGATAAACCATTAGCCAGACTCATCAAGAAAAAGAGGGAGAGGACTCAAATCAACAAAATTAGAAATGGAAAAGGAGAAGTTACAACAGACATTGCAGAAATACAAAGCATCCTAAGAGACTACTACAAGCAACTCTATGCCAATAAAATGGACAACCTGGAAGAAATGGACAAATTCTTAAAAAGGTATAACCTTCCAAGACTGAACCAGGAAGAAATAGAAAATATGAGCAGACCAATCACAAGTAATGAAATTGAAACTGTCATTAAAAATCTTCTAACAGGGGCTTCCCTGGTGGCACAGTGCTTGAGAGTCCGCCTGCCGATGCAGGGGATACGGGTTCGTGCCCCGGTCCGGGAGGATCCCACATGCCACGGAGCGGCTGGGCCTGTGAGCCATGGCCGCTGAGCCTGCGCGTCCAGAGCCTGTGCTCCGCAACGGGAGAGGCCACAGCAGTGAGAGGCCCGCGTACCGCAAAAAAATAAATAAATAAATAAAAATTCTTCCAACAAACAAAAGTCCAGGACCAGATGGCTTCACAGGTGAATTCTATCAAACATTTAGAGAAGAGCTAACACCCATCCGTCTCAAACTCTTCCAAAAAATTGCAGAGGAAGGAACACTCCCAAACTCATTCTACGAGGCCACCAACACCCAGATACCAAAACCAGACAAAGATACTAAAAAAGAAGAAAATTACAGACCAATATCACTGATGACTATAGATGCAAAAATCCTGAACAAAATACTAGCAAACAGAATCCAACAACACATTAAAAGGATCATTCACCATGATCAAGTGGGATTTATCCCAGGGATGCAAGGATTCTTCAATATACGCAAATCAATCAATGTGGTACACCATATTAACAAATTGAAGAAGAAAAATCATATGACCATCTCAATAGATGCAGAAAAAGCTTTTGACAAAATTCAACACTAATTTATGATAAAAACTCTCCAGAAAGTGGGCATAGAGGGAACCTACCTCAACATAATAAAGGCAATATACAACAAACCCACAGCAAACATCATTCTCAATGGTGATAAACTGAAAGCATTTCCTCCAAGATCAGGAAAAAGACAAGGATGTCCACTCTCACCCCTATTATTCAACATAGTTTTGGAAGTCCTAGTCATGGCAATCAGAGAAGAAAAAGAAATAAAAGGAATACAAATTGGAAAAGAAGTAAAACTGTCACTGTTTGCAGATGACATGATACTATACATAGAGAATCCTAAAGATGCCACCAGAAAACTACTAGAGCGAAACAATGAATTTGGTAAAGTTGCAGTATACAAAATTAATGCATAGAAATCTCTAGCATTCCTATACACCAACATTGAAAAATCTGAAAGAGAAATTAAGGAAACACTCCCATTTACCATTGCAACAAAAAGAACAAAATACCTAGGAATAAACCTACATAGGGAGACAAAAGACCTGTATGTAGAAAACTATAAGACACTGATGAAAGAAATTAAAGATGATACCAACAGATGGAGAGATATACCATGTTCCTGGATTGGAAGAATCAATACTGTGAAAATGACTATACTACCCAAAGCAATCTACAGATTCAATGCAATCCCTATCAAATTACCAATGGCATTTTTTACAGAACTAGAACAAAAAATCTTAAAATTTTTATGGAGACAAAGAAGAACCCGAATAGCTAAAGTAGTCTTGAGGGCAAAAAGTGGAGGTAGAGGAATCAGAGTCCCTGACTTCAGAGTATACTACAAAGCTACAGTAATCAAGACAATATGGTACTGGTACAAAAATGGAAACATAGATCAATGGAACAAGATAGAAAGCCCAGAGATAAACCCATGCACCTGTGGTCAACTAATCTATGACAAAGGTGGCAAAGAGAAAAGTCAGTCTCTTCAGTAAGTGGTGCTGGTGGCTTCCCTGGTAGCGCAGTGGTTGAGAGTCCACCTGCCGATGCAGGGGGCACGGGTTCGTGCCCCGGTCTGGGAAGATCCCACATGCCGCAGAGTGGCTAGGCCCATGAGCCATGGCCGCTGAGCCTGCGCATCCAGAGCCTGTGCTCCACAACGGGAGAGGCCACAACAGTGAGAGGCCCACGTACTGCAAAAAAAAAAGGGGTGCTGGGAAAACTGGACAGCTACATGTAAAAGAATGAAATTAGAACACTCCCTAACACCATACACAAAAACAAATTCAAAATGGATTAGAGACCTAAATGTAAGACCGGACATTATAAAACTCTTAGAGGAAAACACAAGAAGAACACTCTTTGACACAAATCACAGCAAGATCTTTTTTGATCCACCTCCTAGAGTAATGGAAATAAAAACAAAAATAAACAAATGGGACCTAATGAAACTTAAAAGCTTTTGCAGAACAAAGGAAACCATAAACAAGACGAAAAGACAATCCTCTGAATGGGAGAAAATATTTGCAAACAAATCAATGGACAAAGGATTAATCTCCAAAATATATAAACAGCTCACACAGCTCAATATTTAAAAACCAAACAACCCAATCCAGAAATGGGCAGAAGACCTAAATAGACATTTCTCCAAAGAAGACATACAGATGGCCAAGAAGCACATGAAAAGCTGCTCAGCATCACTAATTATTAGAGAAATGCAAATCAAAAGTACAATGAGGTATCACCTCACACCAGTTAGAATGGGCATCGTCAGAAAATCTGCAAACAACAAATGCTGGAGAGGGTGTGGAGGAAAGGGAGCCTTCTTGCACTGTTGGTGGGAATGTAAATTGATACAGCCACTATGGAGAACAGTATGGAGGTTCCTTAAAGAACTAAAAGTAGAATTACCATATGACCCAGCAATCCCACTTCTAGGCATCTACCCAGAGAAAACCATAATTCAAAAAGACACATGCACCCCATGTTCATTGCAGCACTATTTACAATAGCCAGGTCATGGAAGCAACCTAAATGCCCATTGACAGACAAATGGATAAAGAAGATGTGGTACGTATATACAATGGAGCATTACTCAGCCATAAAAAGGAACGAAATTGGGTCATTTGTTGAGACGTGGATGGATCTAGAGACTGTTATACAGAGTGAAGTAAGTCAGAAAGAGAAAAACAAATATCGTATATTAACGCATATATGTGGAACCTAAAAAAATGGTACAGATGAACCGGTTTGCAGGGCAGAAGTTGAGACACAGATGTAGAGAACAAACGTATGGACACCAAGGGGGGAAAGCAGCGGGGGGGGTGGGGGGGGATGAACTGGGAGATTGGGATTGACATGTATACACTAATATGTCTAAAGTTGATGACTAATAAGGACCTGTATAAAAAAATAAATAAAATTCAAAAAGAAAAATTCTTTAAACTCATATTATTTGACTTTTTTTTCTAGGATCCATTCCTAATTACGTAGAGTGAATGGCCAGATTTGAATGCTCCCCTTGCACTCTAGCGAGATATATTTTAAAAAAAGAAAAAAAAATCCATTAGCTTTAGAAAACCATGAAACCACTTTAAAAGAAATATTCCACCTCTTTTTTTTTTAGAATGCCACATATATTTTGTAGATTGATGACATTCTGTTTATTACCAAAATACAGCACAAATGAATTAATTTTCCTGGTTTCTGTTGCAAACAATGAAAATGTTTTTTAAAAAAAGTTAAAACACCAGAAAACACAAATAGGGCCTTCTTTATAAAAATTAAAATACACTTTAAAAATCTAGTAATTATGGCTGTAGTTATAGAAATGTTTTATCGTAATTTGTACACATTTTGTAAAATAATAAAGTAAATTTTATAACATTCTGTGATTATAATACTAAAAATAATTCAGATGAGCATTAATTTGTCTTTCATCTTGTTAATCTTTCCAAGTTCTGAAGATCTAAATTCCATTATTTCTGCCTATCTATCACCTATGTATCTGTCTTTGTGTGTGTGTGTGTGTTGAAAAAGACCTGATGGCAGGACTTCTCTGGTAGCTCAGGGGTTAAGAATCTGCCTGCCAATGCAGGGACACGGGTTCCAGCCCTGGTCTGGGAAGATCCCATATGCCGTGGAGCAACTGCACCCATACTCTGGAGCCCGTGAGCCACAACTACTGAGCCCACGCACCTAGAGCCCATGCTCCGCAGGAAGAGAAGCCACCGCAACGAGCAGCCCGTGCACCGCAATGAACAGTAGCCCCTGCTCACCGCAACTAGAAAAAGCGCACGCACAGCAACAAAGACACAACGCAGCCAAAAAATAAATAAATAAATTTATTTAAAGAAAAGAAATAAAGCTATAGTAATCAAAGCTATGGGGTACTGTTATAGAGACAGATGCAGAAATCAATGGAATTGAATAGAGAGCCCAGAAAAACATTCAAGTATATGGTCAAATGAATTTTGACAAGGATGCCAAGACTATTCAATGGGAAAGGGACAATCTTTTCAAAAAATTGTTCTGGGAAAACTAGATATCCACATGCAAAAGAATGAAGTTGGACTGTTATCTAACATGACATTAAAAAAAAATAGATCAAAGACCTAAATGTAAACCTAAAACAGTAAAACTCTCAGAAAAAAACATAGGACAAAAACTTCATGACATTGGATTTGGCAGTGGTTTCTTCGATATGACATGAAACCCATGGGTAACAGAAGAAAAAATAGACAAATTTGACTTCATGAAAATTTTAAAATTTTGTGCATCAAAAGACACTATCCATAATAAAAAGGCAACTCACACAATGGGAGAAAATATTTTCAAATGATATATATGATAAAGGATTAATATTCAGAATATATGGAGAACACCTAACGGTACAAAACAAACAACCCAATTCAAAAATGGGCAAAGGACTTGAGTAAACGTTTCTCCAAAGAAGATACACAAATGACCAATAAGCACATGAAAAGATGCTCTGTGTCATTAATCATTAGAGAAATGCAGATCAAGACTACAATGAGATATGATCTCACACTGATTAGGATGGCTACTATTGAAAAAACAGAAAGTGGTGAGGATGTGGAGAAATTGGAACCCTTGTGCGCTTTTGGTACACTGTAAAATGGTATAGTCACTATGGAAAACACTATGGAGGTTTCCCCCAAAATTAAAAAGAGATTTACCATATGATCTAGCAGTTCCACTTCTGGGTATATACCCAAAAGATTTGAAAGCAGTGTCTCAAAGAGATATTGTGCACCCATGTTCATATCAGCATTCTTCACAATTGCCAAAAGGTGAAAGCAACCCAAGTGTCCATCCATGGATGAATGGATTAGCAAAATATGATATATACAGAGAATGAAAGATTAGTCAGCCTTGAAAAGAAAGGAAATTCTATCACATGCTACAACATGAACGAACCTTGAGAACATTATGCTAAGAAAAAGAAGCCAGCCACACCTTATAAGTACTTAGAGTTAAAATCACAGAGACAGAAAGTAGAATGGTAGTTGCCGTTCTGCCATTGGGGGGAGCGTGATGGGAGTCACCGTTTAATGGGTATACAGTTTCAGTTTCACAAGGTCAAATTTATGGAGATAGATGAGGGTAATGTTTGCACAATATTATGAGTGCATTTAATACGACTGAATTGTACACTTAAAAATGGTTAAGATGGTTATTATGTTTATTTTAACACATTAAAAAAAAATTGAGGGGGAGGGGAAAAAACCCTGTGTCCTTCTGTATCTCCTGAAGTTTTAATTTTAAACAAGAGCTATGTGTTCCAGAAGAGAAGTAGTAGAAGACAAAGACAATTCTTTGACTTCTTCAGAGTCAGAATTCTTGAAATACGATGAAACAAAATGATTCCAACAGATTGCAGTCATTTTTACTGCAGATTTTCACTAACTAGAGACCCCTTTGTAGAGTTTCTATCAAAAACTTAATGTTTTCACTTTCACACTTTCCATCTGGATCAAGCCTGTGAACGGAACACATCTGTGATTGGAGAAGAGCCACCATCAAAGGGATCAACTGCTCACATTGGCATCACAGTTTACAAAGTGGTGACACCTCTGTTCTCACTGAAACCTCTCAGACATTAATAGCCACCACCGCCATTGTCAAACCACACATTATTCATTATCTTTTCTCTTTCGAGAAGAAGCAACAGGCTCAGGGAGCTGAACTGCTTTGCCAACCATTCTATCAAGTAAGTGGGGAAGATGGGCCTGGAATCCAGGACTCCTTTCCTTCCCCTTACTTCCATTCTCTGTTCCCCGTGCCCATGTGGATTTTGGTATAGAACCTTCTTACTTGGAACTGATCCCCTTTGACATTTGAAATCCAAGGCTGTTGAAAGGAGAAGTGACGCCTCTTCTATGGCCACCTCTCTCAAGGTAAAGCAAGTACAGCATCTTCCTAGTTGTCCCTTCCTTTCCTCACATCACTACTTCCTCCTTCTTAAGGACAGTCCTATGCCCTACATTGGACAGCAGCCCAGGATTTAAGTTTTTTACCATTTTGACATTTTCTCTCCAAATGTTCTTGGAGAACATATTTCCAATATGACTTAGAGGAAAAAACACAAGGATAGATAAGTCTGAGTTCTTCCATCTTGGTCATTTAACTGCTGTATAACTTTGGGTGAGTGATTTAATATTTTATAACCTCAGTTTTCCCTTCTGTAAAATGGGTCTATCACAGTTTCCATCTTGTGTGAGGTTTATAATATTCTGAACATGAAGCAACTAGCACAGGCCAGGCACACAGGAGGTGTCCAATAAATGTTACTTGTTAATCTTCCTCTCCCCTCACTCTTTCCATGCTTTATTCTTTCTCTTTCCACATCAGGAATAATGTATATGATTCTTAATAACCCTAGAATTCTAGGAAATTTGAAAGTCCCCCTTCTTTTATTTCTTTGAGAGATAAAGAGAAGTGAATTCAATATCAATGCTGTAGAGCCATGATTCTCAATGTGTGGTTCTTTGACCAGCAGCATCAGTATCACCTGGGAAGTTAACCTCTGCAAATTCTCAGGCCCCACCCACCTTATTTGAATCAGCTAATTGAGGGGTAGGGCACAGCAATTGTACTTTAAACTCTCCAGGTGCTTCTGATATCCTCTCCCACTTCCATTAGTATGTGACTTTGGTCTTGTTAAGTGACTTCTCTGGACTTTCTTATTCTTTGACTGGGGATTAGATTGCATCTACCCCCAAGGGCTGTTGAGAGGATTAACTGGGGCAGTTCTCATGAGGCCTGGAGATAGTCTTGCAGTTCACTGCCCTGTTCTCAGCTTGGCCTCACACTGAGATCACCTGGGCACTTACAAAACAACAACAACAAAAACACCTGTAAGTGTATATTTATTTCAAAATAAAAAGTTGAAAATAATCCACTGATGCTTGGGTCCCACCCCCAGAGGTTGTGATCTAATTCTGTTGTGTTTAGCCTGCAGATCTGGGTTTGGGGAAGCTCCCTGGCTGATTATAATTCGTAGCAAAGTCCCGAACTAGAAGTTTAGTGTCTTAGGGCCTAGAATCTGGAACTAGACTAGTTGGGTACTAACCCCAGTCATTCCATTTACAAACTGTATGACCTGAGACAAATTCTCAATGTCCCCGTGAGCCCGAGCTGGGGGCACAGCCATCAGTCAGTGACTATCAGCCGTGACTGTCACCATCATCTAGAAGCAGCTGACTTTCTAACAGCTTCAATATGGCCGGAGACTTCAGCCACCCTTGTTAGGAGACCAAAGTCTCTACTTGCTGAAAGTGGGCAAAGATGATTCTGATGCTTTGCTTTCTGGTCTTTTAGTGTTCAGGTGCAATCCTCACTGGGACCGAGTTTCAGGATCAGGGCTTTGTGGGCCTGCCCTACCCACGTGAGACCCCCACTCAGCCATGTTGTTAAAAGTGAACTGTATTTCTCTCATCATGGTTAGCTACCAGGACTTTACGTCCCAGTGTGAAGCTCTGGGGAGAAAAACATGTATGACTTCTCTACATAGTGTTCATAAAGAGTAAAAATCTCTTAGGACCTGAAGAACGATGGTTTTAAAAAGAAACTTTGAATGTGAACAAACACATACTTTACAGTGGAATCTAATGGTTAGTAACTCCACTTGTAGAGGAACAAAACTTATTTTTCTTCTCTGTGGCTGATGAGTGATATCCTTATAAAAATAGTATTTTATAGGTTTTTAATAAAGATAACACTTTTACTAGTATTATTTTATTCATTGAGGTATGATTGACAAATAAGAATTGTATATATGTAAGGTATACAACGTGATGTTTTAATATACATATACATTATGAAATGATTACCAAAATCAAGCTGATTAACATATCTACCACTCACACAGCTACCATTTGTGTGTGTGTGTGTGTGTGTGTGTGTCTAGCAAGAACGCTTGATATCTACTCACTTAGCAAAATTCAATTACATACTATGCACTATTAACTGTAATCACCGTGCTGTATATTAGGTTTCCAGAATTTATTCATCTTGTAACTGAAAGTTTGTACCCTTTGACTAATATCTCCCCATTTCCCCCACACCTACCCCTAGCAGCCACCATTCTATTCTCTGTTGCAATGAATTTGACTTTTTTGTATTCCACATAAGTGAGATCATTCCGTATTTGTCATTCTGTGTCTGGCTTATTTCATTTAGCATAATGTTATCCTAGTTTATTCATGTCACAAATAGCCTATTAAAGGCTGGATAATATTCCATTTTATATATATAAATATATCTCACATTGTTTTATTCATTCATTTGTTGACAGACACGTACGTTGTTTCCATATCTTGACTACTCTGAATAATGCTGCAATGAACATGAGAGTACAGATGTCTCTTTAAGGTTTTATTTCCTTTGGATGTATACCCAAAAGTGGGATTATTGTATCTTATGGTAGTTCTATTTTTAATTTTTTGAGGAACATCTATACAGTTTTCCCTAATGGTCGTACCAATTTACATTCCCACCAACATTGAACAAGGGTCCCCTGTTCTCCACATCTTGGCCAACACTTGTTATCTTTTGACATTTTTTTAAATAAGATTCTTTTTTTTTCTCGACTTTTTGATAATAGCCATCCTAACAGGTGTGAGGTGACATCTCACTGTGGTTTTGATTTGCATTTCTCTAACGATTAGTAATGTTGAGCACCTTTGCATATAACTGTTGGCCATTTGTATATAGTATTTAGGAAAATGTCTATTCAGGCCCTTGCCCATTTTTTGATTGGGTTGTTTGTTTTTGTGCTATTGAGTTGTATGAGTTCCTTGTATATTTTGAATATTAATCCCTTATTGGGTGTGTAGTTTGCAAATATTTTTCTCCCATTTAATAGGTTGCCTTTTCATTTTGACTTGTTTTATGTGAATAATTTTTTTTAGTTTTATGTAGTCCTACTTGTTTGCTTTTTTTGCTGTTGCTTTAGGTGTCATATCCAAAAAAAAAAATGTCAAGACAAATGCCAAGGAGCTTACCCCCTGTGTTTTCTTCTAGGCCTTTATAGTTTCAGGTCTTATGTTCAACTCTTTACTACATTTTGAGTTGATTTCTGTATATGTTGTAAGATAGGTGTCCAGTTTCATTTTTTTGAAAGTGGATATCCAGTTTTCCCAAAACCATTTATTGAAGAGATTATACATTCCACACTGTTATTCTTGGCTCTTTTGTCAAAAATTAATTAAATATATATATGTTTATTTCTGGGTTATCTATTAGTTTCATTGGTTTTTATGCTAATACTTTACTGTTTTGATTACAACAGCTTTGTAATATAGTTTGAACTCAGGAAGCATGATGCCTCCAGCTTTGTTCCTCTCTAGATTGCCTTGACTATATGGGGTCTTTCGGGGTTCCACATGGATTTTAGAATTCTTTTTTCTATTTTTGTGAAAAATGCTGTTAGAATTTTAATAGGGATTGAATTGAATCTGTATATTGCTTGGAGATAGTATAGACATTTTTTTTTTTTTTTTTTGCGATATGTGGGCCTCTCACTGTTGTGGCCTCTCCCGTTACGGAGCACAGGCTCCGGACGTGCAGGCTCAGCAGCCATGGCTCACAGGCCCAGCCGCTCCGCGGCGTGTGGGATCCTCCCAGACCAGGGCACGAACCTGTGTCCCCTGCATCAGCAGGCGGACTCTCAACCACTGCACCACCAGGGAAGCCCAGTATAGACGTTTTAACATAATTAATTCTTTGAGTCCATGAACATGGGAATATCTTTCCATCTACTTGTGTCTTCTTCATTAGTTTGTGTTTCTTCTTCTTTTGTGTCTTCTTCCATTTATTTGTGTTTCTTTCATTAGTGTTTTATAGGTTTCAGTGTACAGATTTTTCATCTTCTTGGTTAAATTTATTCCTAAATATTTTATTCTTTTCGATGCTATTGTAAATGGGTTTTCTTAATTTCTGTGGTAGTTTGTGTGTAAGGAATGCAAATAATTTTGTATGTTGATTTTGTATCCTGCAGCTTTACTGAATTTATTAGTTCTAACAGTTTTTTGTGGAGTCTTGAGAGATTTCTATATATTACATCATATAATCTGCAAACAGAGACAAGTTTATTTCTTCCTTTCTGATTTGGATGCCTTTTATTTCCTTTTCTTGCCTAATTGCTCTAGCTAAGACTTCCAGTACTATGTTGAATAAAAGTGGCAAGAGTGGGCATACTTGTGTTGTTCCTGATCTTAGAGGAAAAACCTTCAGCTTTTCATACTGAGTATGATGTTAGCTGTGGGCTTGTCATATATAGCCTTTATTATGTTGAGATATGTTCCTTCTATACCCAATTTGTTGAGAGCTTTTGTCATGAAAGGATGTTGTATTTTGTCAAACGCTTTCTTGCATTTATTGAGATAACCATATGATTTTTATCCTTCATTCATTAATGTGTTGTCTCACATAGATTGATTTACATATGCTGAACCATCCTTGCATCAGAAGGATAAATTCCACTTGGATATGGTGCATGATCCTTTTTACGTACTATTGAATTCAGTTTGCTGGTATTTTTTATTGAGGTATTTTTATTGAGGATTTTTGCATCTATGTTCATCTGGGATATTGGCCTGTTACTTTCTCTTCTTATGTTGTCTACCTCTGGGATCAAGGTAATGCTAGCCTTGTAAAATGAGTTTGGAGGCGTTCTTTCCTTTTCTGTTTTCTGGAAGAGTTTGAGAAGGATTGGTGTTAATTCTTTAAAGATTAAACTTTTAGAAGTAATATACCTGGTAAAATTCCTTATGCTTTTTATATTTTTATAAATATTATTATATCACCTTGAATAAAGCTGGTACTAAATTAATATTCCACTAAGTATATATAAGAGTAAATTTTTCCACACTGAGGGCAGCAGAACATTAAAAAAATTTTTAAGTCTCTGGCAGGTGCCTCTTGAATGGCCCTGTTTTGTTTGAAAAACCTGGTTCAATTTTCTTACCTTCAGACTTGGTCAAATCCAACTCCGCCAAACATGATTCAGTTAAAAGGGCCAAAGGGATGACCCTTCTCACAGCCTCCATCTTTGTGAGGAGGCAGCCTTGAGGGTGAGCAGACTTTTATACTTTTTTGCATTTCATAACTTACCTAGTTTCATAAGCCTCCTGGCCACCTCTAGGGAAATGTGTCAGTTTGACTATGCAAAGGGTAGATTTATGTGAGAATATAGCTTCTGTGTGACTGGTTTATTATCAACGATCCCAAACAGTGAGTGTCTGCTCTCCCCGATTTTTTTCCTGGAAGGTTTGCAGGAGGTGCCCAGCTAAAGCTCTTCACAGGGGATCTCCAACACCTGGCACACAGTAGGCACAACTAATTCCTCGTGGCACTGACTTGGGACTGTGCCTTTGCCTTACTGTTTGTTCAGATCATGAAGGGGGTAGCACCATTGACCTCTTAAGCCTTCACTGCTCTTCTGCAAAATTAAAGCCTTTGGAGTCTAAGGGATTAGCCATGTGAGGCAGGTAGTGTAGCACCTGGACAAACTCTGGGTCCAGCTGGGTTCCTCTGAGCCTGCCAGGGTGCTGACCCTGAGGGGGAGGGGGTGAGGAGGTGGCACAGGATCAGGAGGAAAAGGAAAGTGCAGATCCAGGTTCAGTTTGGAGGAATTTCAAACTACTATGTCCAGAGAGCCTGAAGAAGGCACATTGAAGTCCCTCAGGCACTACATTTTGCAGGTGATAGAAAGGAATCCTGGTGTCAAAGGTGGGACTAAAAAGAGCAAGTGTGTGTGTGGTGTTGCCTTCTTCCTTTTCTTTCTTTCATCCATTCAAAAAATATCCGTTAGTTACTGTTTTAGGGCCTGGGATACAGAATTGAATATGAGAGACACAGTCCTGCCCTCATGTCTGATATGGAACTACCTGGCGGCAAGAGAAAATTGGAAGGCATGTGAACACCTAAGATGAACCTAGGAATAGATGCCAGGAGAGGAGCAGAGAAAGTGTCCTGGAACTCAAGATGGACAGGTCATTTCAAAGTGGAGCGTTTCAGAGCAGCCTCCAGGGAAGATGCAATTCTAAATTTGCTGCTTAAAACTTGTACTGGGGCTGGGAGCGCTCACCCTCTAGGAAGTTTGTCCCCATCAGCCCTTCTGGCAAATTTCAGCATCGCTGAAATGCTGACTATTCCATCAGCCAAGCCCTGTGTGGAGAGGACTGAAACTCAGCAGAGAGGGGGCCTTTGGAAGATGCTGAGCTCTATGTTCATCTCAGAGGGAGTAGCTGTTTCCTTCATTCCTGAGTTATCTTTTTTACCCCTTTTAGTAGGTAATCACCTGTCACTAGTTAACTCTAAGTAAACATGTGATGCTTATAAAGCAAGCATTCTGTTGTCACAGGAAGTACAAATTGTGGTTACAGATGGGGAGTCTGTGCTTAGAAAGGGGTGCTAGAGGCTCAGTGGAAGGCGCCAGAACAGTCAAGAGTGCATCTTGCTGCCCATTTCTGTGCTAACACACAGAACGTGTGTTAGTCAGGCTAACGTTTATGGGACACATTCTCAGGCACTGTTCTAAGTGTTACATGCTTTCACTCATTTATGAGATGTGATAGCTCACTAATGGGGAAAAATAATGACTCTGATCATAAGGATTATATTAAATGTTAATGCATTACCGCAAAGATGTGAATTAACATAATCAAAATGTGTTTTATATGAATATTTAGAAGATAAACTGTCAGAATTCACTTCATGATTGAGGTGAAGATAGCTCATTACATGCAATGTCTATTACTACGTTGATGTTTACCAGGCACATTCACAACTGGAATAAAAACTACATTTATGAGCTTCCCTTGCAGCTAGGTGAGACTATGTGATTCAGTTCTGTCTAGCACAGGGGATTTAAAGAGAAATGGAACGCACAGCTTTTTTCAACCTCCTTCCTCTTCGTCTAGAATTTGGACATGAAGGTTAGAGAACCAGCAGTCATCTTGGACCATGATATGACTTTGGGGAAAAAAAAAACCCACACACCACAGTAGAGCACCATGGCCCCTGACATGGGACAGGCAGCCAGCCTGTCTGCTGCTGGGCATCTTGAAGAGGAGAAAAGTCAAATTCTTACTTGTTCAAGCCACTGTTATTTTGAGATTTTGTTATAATCACACCTAATCTTAAGTGATAAAATAGTCAAGTGGTTTGTTCAACTTAACATGGAAAAGAAAAACCGAGCTTTTACAAGGTTTGAAGAAAATGTCTTCTTAAGAAAAGCTTTAGACACTCCTGAATCTTTTATATCAAAAGTGAAACTTGAGCGAATTTTCATATTCACTCTAATTTTATGTATACAATTATGTGATGTGATTCAAAAGCAAACACTAAAATGACAAAAGAGTTTAATGTCATGCAGACTACTAGAAGAATTCTCATTTTCAAGAAAATATATTTTAGAAGCCTGAGAAAAAGACTGCTCCGAAAGTTATTGCAAATTCGGTCTCAGTGGTAAGCACTGTATCGCTTGGAGGCTTATCCTCTCAGGAGAAACTTATATTTTTACCGTATTTGTCTCTAAATTAAGATGTTTCCTCTTCAACATCCCATTGAATCTTTAGAACAAGCCCATCAAGTGGGTCCTATTACCTCCATTTTACAGACAAGGAAAACGGGGTTTGGGGGAATTATATGCCACACACAAGGGTAAGCGAGGTGGAGGCAAAGCCAGACCTGCTAACTCAGAGCTGCAGGAGGCTGAGATGGAGGAATGTTCGTGTGGGAGTGTTGGATCTGTTGCAGGAAGGGGGACCCCTTCCAGGGCCCGAGAGCGGGGTCTTGTCTAACACTCGGAAATGAATAGTCCAAGGAGACACATGTGCTGACAACACAGGAGACTTTATTGGGAAGGGGCGCCCGGACGGAGAGCGGCAGTGTAAGGGAACCCAGGAGAACTGCTCTGCCACGTGGCTCGCAGTCTCAGGGTTTATGGTGATAGGGTTAGTTTCGGGGTGGTCTCTGGCCAATCATTTTGCTTGGCCCGTATCTGGTCTGACTCAGGGTCCTTCCTGGTGGCACGCGCATTGCTCAGCCGAGATGGATTCCAGCGAGAAGGATTCTGGGAGGCTGGTAGGACATGGACTGGCGTCTCCTGTCTCCTTTTGACCTTTCCCGAATTCTTCCTGTGGGTGGGTGGGTAAGGAATGTTAGTTCCGCATTTCTTACCAGGACCTCCTGTTGTAAGATAACTCATGCGAGTGGTTACTATTGCGTCTGGCCAGGGCGGGCGGTTTCGGACTGTGGTTCCCCTAACAGATCCACCCTCAGCTCGGTGGAGAGCCCCCAGGAGCTTGAAGCTGGAGCTCCACAGGGCAGGATGGAAGGCACACCCCTTAGCATGGCCTCCAACACCATCTCTGTCTCAGCCTAGCTTATTATCCGGCCTCACCTCCCACTGTACATCCCACAGCCCACACGTGTTCAAACCTCTGAGCCTGGGCCGCGTCGTTTGGCTGCCTGGGCCTGCCCTCCATCTCCTCCTACAGTTGCTGGAATCCTAATGTCTTCTCTCCAGGAAGCCTCCCCTGAGGCTCTCACCTGTCCCGCCTCCCCCACCATTAATTATTCCTTCCCCTGGATCTCCATACCCTTTGCTTGTGCCTCTAATGAAACCTGAATTTTGTTTGACCTACAGGTTTCCAGGGTATGATTTTACACTGTGGACAGATACTTGAGTACAGGAACCAAAGCTTCTGTGTCTGTACTTTGTCTTGCTGAACCCACTATTTTAGACGCAGGAGGTGCTCAAGAAAATGTACACTGAGAAGAATTAAGGGGACTTTGTTTGCTTTTCATATTACTTAAAAATGCTTTAGTTTCCAAGTGCTTTTCATGTCCTATCCAACTCTATTAGTCAGGGTTCTCCAGAGAAACAGAATAGGATATATACAGATACATAAGAGGACACGTATAATGGAATTGCCTCACCCAATTATGGAGAATGAGATATGACACAATATGCCTGCTGCAAGCTGGAGAACCAGGAAAGCCCGTGCTGTAATTCAGTCTGAGTCTGAAGGCCTGAGAACCAGGGGAGCCAGTGGCGTAACTCCAGTCCGAGGCCACTAAGAACCAGGGGAGGGGGATGAGGTGGCGGGGTTGCTAGTGTGAGTCCCCGAGTCCAAGAGGAGCTCCGATGTCTGAGGGCAGAAGATTGATGTCCCCGCTCAAGAAGAGAGAGAATGAATTTGCTCTTCCTCTGCCTTTTGTTCTATTCAGTTTCTCAAGGGATTGGATTACGCCCACCCACACGGGTGAGGACAGATCTTTACTCAGTCTACTGATTCAAATGCTAATATCTTCTGAAAACACCCGCACAAACACACCCATAAATAATGGTTTAGTAGCAGTCTGGGCATCCCTCAGCTCAGTAAAGTTGACCCATAAAATTAACCACCACAAGTCCACCCTGAGTCAACGTGGCACTGTGGCACTCGTATGCATCTTCTTAAAGCATACTTAATCTCCAGATAAAGACAACAGTAAGGTCTTAATTCCACCTAACATGATACAACTATTCTGCGTGCAACCCAAAACACACTAGTTCCTTCTCCAGAAGAGTAGGGAAGTCCTTGAGTGATGTTCGCTATTTTCCTGATATCCTGTAACCTAAATACTATGATGTAAAATTAAATACTGAATGCTGATATAAAGTCAATATATCTTATGTTACATGATATGGAAATAAGAGAGGAAAGAAAACAAAGATATTTTCTTAATATATGTAAATACACACATAATATATTCATAACAAATAGGGAGGAAATATGACAGAATCCTTGTTTCTGTAACTGCTCAGATGGTAGCAGTTGGTATTTATACACACCTTCTACTACTCATTCTGTATTCAGAGTCCCTTGTTTATGTCACAGAAGCACGATGGCAGGGGGTCAAAGTCAGCAGGAAAGCTACATTCTTCACAGCACTGGAGGCTGGGATAAGACTCAGAGATGGAGGTTGTAGCCTCGGTGACCTTGTCTCGATTGCTCTTGGTTATGGTCATAGCAACAGGGGCCTTTGCAGCACTTCAGAAAAATATACACAAAGCATGGAATTAGAATTTTTCATTTAAGTCCATCTGTTACAATTGTCAGGGGTATCTGGAAAGTCTGGGGCTGGAGCCAATCAAACACATGACACCAGCCCAAAGTGCTCTGCCCCCGTCCCAAGTTCCTATCTAATCTCTTTCTCTCCTATGATTGCCAGAAATGTATAATCAGGTTACAGCAAATAAGGGAGAGTGAATTGCAAGTGTGGGTCACGAGATGATCACTGCAAGTCCTCCAAGTGCAGAGCATGACAGGTGCCAAAGTCAGCCGTCCCCTGAGTGCTGGGATTCACCTTCCAGCACACAGGCCTAAGTTCCCTAGAATGGGAACACCACTGCTTCTGACAACCAATCTCTCCCATGTTTGAAGGTTTCTTTCCCCCCAATTTAATGCTCTCTTGTCTGATCTACACTCCCTTGTCAGCTTCCTCAGGTGCTTCCCCAGAGTCCTGTAGGCCCCCCTCACCGTCCCCAAGGCCACAAGTGAGAGGACACCCTGAGAGCTCCCCAACTCAGGCAAGAGGAGGTCAGCTCAGCCCGTCCTCTGGGTGAACAGAGGCAGAGACTCATTCACACAGTCTCCCCGACAGTCCCCAGTCTGCAGAGCCTGAACAGAGCGGGGCCAGCCAGTGTGCAACCAACCAGCTGAGGGTAAACTCAATGAGGTTAAGTGACAAGGCAGCACAGAGCCACCTGGCTGAGAACATTCTACTTATGAGCTCACAGCCCCAAACCAGAAGGGGAAGAAGCCAAGATTCTACACGCACTGCCTTTGTCGTCTCAAACCCTCCTGCTGTTCCTGACCTCACCCAGGGTGCGGCCATAGGGCAAGGGATGACCCCGCAGAGCCCCAGGATCCCATTTGGGGGGGTGTTAGCCACTCTTACCCACATCACTCACTTTAATGTGTCAGCTACTTTGAAGTAAAGACAGATGACAACGCCTATCAGCACAAATGCGGTCATCAGTAAGCCGCCACCAATGGCAAATCATGATCTTGAGGCCAAACATCTTACACACACCTGGGCAGAGAAGTGCAGGCAAGCAGTGAGTGTGAGCTCCCCCTGCCCACAGTCACTTAGCAACCTCAGTATGCTTCCTTCAGTGGAAAAAGAATGAACCCAAGCCGCAGAGCCTTCTTTATGCATCTAAAACATGAATGGAGCTTCCCAGAGAAGCCCAGACTCCTAAGCTGGTCCAGGTTGGGTAAAGGTTTATTCATGGATGAAAAAAGACTGAAATACAAAGTCCAGAGAGAAGGAAATTAATAGAAAAATTGAGAAGAATCTTTTCCCTTTCACAGGCAGTAATGTGCAACTGTCAGTAAAAAACAGGCCTGGACTTGAGCAGATGGTTTTATTCCCAAACACCTGGGTCTCATGAAATATATTTACTGATAGAGTCAGGACTGACCCCTTGCTGTTCAGCAAACTTAAAAATACTGTTTTATGGGAATGACTAAGGGAAAGACATTTTTAAAAATATCATGCCGTGTAATAGAATACACAAACCCATTTCATAAGTGATTATGTTTTAAGGAAAGAAAGTTTTTAATTCTCCCACTGACAGCTGTCATGCCATCTCATGGTTTAAGGAGATTCTAGGAGACTTTGTCCCTCATTCGGTCTCAACAGGAGACCAGAGGCCTTTCTGCCATTTTCCCCCTAAATCCTCCCAGGAACTCCGGTTTGTCTGGAATAAGCAATCCGCTTAATCTAACACGATGAAACTGGGGGACGTGAGCCAGGAAAGAAGCATAAACAATTCTACTGCTAAACATACTTGCTACAGTTAAAGCATCCAGATCTGGATGAAGGCCAACTGGAAAAAAATTGAACAAAAAACAAAAAAACTTTAGGGAACAGGATATTTTATCAAACCTGTAATTTGAGAAACAGGGATCGAATCATCCCCGTTAGGAGGAATTAAGATCCAAGGTTGAAGAGCTCACTTTAGAAGCACAGCCTCTGTCCAGCTCCAACTTGTATGCCTATCAGGCCATAGGCTGTGTGACATCAACTCTCTGGACACCAGCTCTTTCATGGAGTTCCGAAGTCTGTTCCATGTGTAGGTATATTTTAGCTCCCGTGAAACAGATATACTATTTTGAATCACTTAATTCTAAGTCTTTAACTTTGCAGGTCTTATTTCCCTCACGATAATTTTAAGGATTTAAAATTTCAATTTAAAAAATAAAGGAAAAAGATAGAAATGGGGAGATTAAAAATAGTCTTACACTTAGGAGTTCAATTATAGACGACTTTATGTTAGCTACACAATGAAATAATACAGAGCCATTTACTAGGATTCAAGCATATATGCTCATTGACATTGCAAGATTTTCATACTTTATAGTTAAAAGGGTTACAAAAATGAAAGTTGAATAGGATACCTGTTCTAAGTCAAGTATATATGATTTAAGGTACTCATACCCAGCCAATCTAGTAACATTAAATGAAGAGACTCCAGATACAGACAAGAAAGCTTAGATTTGTTTCTCCCTGCTCCTCTCTGCAAAGAATAACTAATACCTGAGGTAAAAAACAAAAGAAAACACAACAAAGGTCAAACGAAGGAGAACTGTGAAAGTTGGAAAGAGGAAAGCAAACTGGTTAGGGACCCTAGGTCTGGTTGAGCAGTATAGCATCAGGACAGAAGAAGGTAGCCCAGGCCCGATGTTCTCCAACTCTGAATCCAGCAACAGAGGGTGGCTCTGGAGGGTTCATTCTCCCTGGATTTAATGCGAGTCCTGCTGACAAGCCCAGGCTAGCCCAGTGGCAAGGCGGACAGTGTGGGAGCCTCCTGACAGTCAGTGGCTAGTGGAAGTGGACCAGAGATTCCCTCTCACACCTAGATGCACCAAATGGCTGTAGCCTGGGGAATCTCCTGCTCCTTCAGGCAGCACTGCTGGAGGCTTGGGAGCCCCAGTGGCACCAAAAAAACTAAGCAGATCAAAGTAGCACTGAAAAGCCTCTGAACATTAAATTGTCATTGGAACCTCATCCCACGAAAATAGGCCAGGATCTGCATTCTAAACCTAAGCCAGGTGACTACCTGATAAAATTAAAGACTTAAATAGGACCTAGAGTCTCCTAACATAATAGCCCAAATATTCAGGATTCAATGGAAAATCACCTGGCAGACCAAGAACCAGAGAAGTAACACCTGAATGAGAAGAGACCATGGATTGATGCTAACAGCAAGATGAATCAAATGTTGGAATTATCCAGAAAGAATTGAAGACAGAATCCTACAAACCCTCGGTAATCAATACCAAATCTTCTTGAAATAATGATAATATTGAAATTTCAGCAAAGAAAGGGAAGTTACAACAAAAAAACCAAATAGATATTATACAACTAAAAAGTACATTAACAGAAATTAAAAAACAAAACAAAACAAAAACACCTCACTGGAAGGGTTCAGTAGCAGATGGAAATGACAGGACCAAATCAGCGAACTTGAGGACAGAACAAGAGAATTTAATAATCTGAACAAATATTAACAAAGCCTCAGGGACCTTTGGGACCATAACAAAAGTTCCAACATTTATGTTATCAGAGTCTTAGGAAAGAAGAGAGAGAATGGGGATGAGGTTTTGAAGAAATAATAGCTAAAAACTTCCCAAATTTGGCAAAAGACAGATTCAAGAAGCTGAGAAAATCCTGAACAGGATAAAGCCAAGAAAATCCACGGCAAGACGCATTCTAAATTCAACTTCTGAAAACTAAAGACAAAGAAACAAACTTGAAAGCAGCTAGAAACAACACCTTACAGAGGAACACCAATTCACATGACAATGCACTTCTTTCTTGTTTGTAACCATGGAGGCCAGAAGAAAGTAGTACATGACATTTTTCCAAGTGCTGAATGAAAACAACTGTTAAATTCTGTATCTGGCAAAACTATCGTTCAGGAATGGAGGAAAAAGGACATTCTCGGATGAAGAAAAACTAATAGAATTTGTCCTGAAAAGATCTACCCCTTAAAGGACAGTTAAAGGAAAAGAAAGTAAAAATAGCTGACATAACTTTCTGAATAGGTGACATTCCATCAGAGGCCTAGAAAAACGGGGGAGCAAAGTGAGGAGGTGTATTCCAGGCAAAGAAAATAGTAACTGAATCCCAAGGCTGCAGTGGGTTTGGTGTGTTCAAGGGACAAGAAAAGGGCCATTGTGGCTAGTGGGATGCATCCAGGGGAGAGTGGTGGTAGGAGACGGAGTTGGAAAAATTAGCCAAGGACAAAATCTTATGGGGGTTTAGAGCTCTTAGTAAAAAGTCTAGATTTTTTTTCTGCCTGTTATAGAACACCTTTGGAGGGTGTCAGTGGGGTTTTAGCAAGGAACCCATGCAATCTGGCTGCAGAGCCTGTGCTTTTAAACGTAGACCAGCGGTTCTCAAACTGAGCATGCATCCACATCAGCTGGAGGGCTTGATGAACCATGGATAGCTGGGCCCAGCCCCAGAGCTTCTGAGTCAGTATTGTGAGGTAGGGCCTGAAAATCTGCATTTCAAGTAGGTTCCCAGGGTATGCTGCTGCTGCTGCTGCTTCCGGAGCCAGACTCAAGAACGACTGCTCAATGTAATTGACTTTGAATGTGACTTCCCTATAGCACCTAAGATGGAAGAGAGGAGGGACTTTCAAATGTACTGGAATAGTAATGATATTAAGAACCACGTATGTCACTCTTGCTATTTATTAAATATTTATTTATTTATTGGCTGTGTCAGGTCTTAGTTGCGGCACACGGGATCTTTCGTTGCAGTGGGCAAGCTTCTCTCTAGTTGTGGCCAATGGGCTCCAGAGTGCACGGGCTCAGTAGTTGCAGCACCTGGGCTTAGTTGCCCCACGGCATGTGGGATCTTAGTTCCCCAACCAGGGATCAAACGGGTGTCCCCTGCATTGCAAGACGGATTCTTAACCACTGGGCCACCAGGGAAGTCCCACTCTTGCTACTTAAGAAGACAGAGAACAGAAGAGTAGAAAGAGGGAGGGAAAAATTTAACATTTACTGGATATCTCCTATATACTAGGCCTGTGCTAGGCAAGTCATATAAACTTCATACAAGAGAATGAGTAGGCTGTGATATCTCCAATCTTACAGAAGAGAAAACTGAGGCCAAGAAAGGTAAAGCCACTCATCCAAAGTTACACAGCAGGAATAACTAAGATGGAAAGAGAATTCAGGTTTTTCTATCCTTGTGATTTTTTCTCTAAGTCATCTTGGAAATACGGTCTCTGAGGGCATTTGGAGAGAAAATGTCAAAATGGTAGAAAACTGAAATCCTGGGCTGCTGTCCAATGCAGGGCATGGGACTGTCCTGAAGGAGAAAGTAGTGGGACTTCCCTGGTGGTCCAGTGGTTAAGATTTCACACTTCCACTGCAGGGGGGCGTGGGTTCAATCCCTGGTCAGGGAACTAAGATCCCACAAGCTGCACATGCTGTGCATGGCGCAGCCAAAAAAAAAAGGAGGAGGAAGTAGTGATGTGAGGAAAGGAAGGGACAACTAGGAAGATGCTGTACTTGCTTTACCTTGAGAGAGCTGGCCATGGAAGAGGAGTCACTTCTCCTTTCAACAGCCTTGGATTTCAAATGTCAAAGGGGATCAGTTCCAAGTAAGAAGGTTCTATACCAAAACCCACATGGGCACAGGGAACAGAGAGTGGAAGCAAGAGAAGGAAAGGAGTCCTGGATTCCAGGCCCATCTTCCCCACTTACCTGATAGAATGGTTGGCAAAGTGGTTCAGCTCCCCAAGCCTGTTGCTTCTTCTCGAAAGTGAAAAGATAATGAATAATGTGTGGTTTGACAATGGCGGTGGTGGCTATTAATGTCTGAGAGGTTTCAGTGAGAACAGAGGTGTCACCACTTTGTAAACTGTGATGCCAATGTGAGCAGTTGATCCCTTTGATGGTGGCTCTTCTCCAACCACAGATGTGTTCTGTTCACAGGCTTGATCCAGATGGAAAGTGTGAAAGTGAAGACATTAAGTTTTTGATGGAACCTTCATCGAAGGGTCTCTGCTGGGCCCCACCAGAGATTCTGATACGTTGGTTTTGGGGTAAAGCTCATGAGTTTGCCTTTCTAACCAGCTCCCAGGTAAGGCAGATGGGAGGGGCTGATCAGATGGCTCTGTGCCGAGGTGTGCTATGATAGAGACCAAAGCAGACTCCCCAAGCTCAGCCTGTTATCTAAATAATAATAACCCTGAGATCTTTTGAAATGCCTATTCAGGGACCGCTTCTCCCTCTGGTGCGATTTGTTAAACCTTCATATTTAACAACTTCCCCAGGTGATTCTGACAGAGATTGGAGAGCAAATGAAGAGCAACACTGACTTACCTTTGTCAGGCAATCAGATGTTACATGGTTGTACATTCACAGCACCCAAAGCAGAATGCCAAGAAATTCTGCACGTGAGGTCACAAGCAAAGCTCCACTCCTTTCTGAGGCCCAGAGCAATCATGTCACCCTCCTGTTTGAGCCACTGATTATTTGGTGCTAACAAATCCCGAGTGGAGCAGTGATGGTTTTCCCAGGCCAGACCCAGGCTACCTTTTCAAGCCTTTCCTCTACCTGACATGCGTCATATGCTTGAGCCAATCTAACCTGTTTTACTTACCCCTAAAAAGAGCCTTCTGTGTTGTTTTCTCATGTTTCACGTGTCCAGTCGCTTGCTGAGGAACGGAGAGACCAAGGGCAGCTCATGAAGGCTGCACCTCAGCTGAGCTTTGAACAGTAGTGTGACTTAGGGCAGGAAGAGGTGGGGATCAGTGCACGAGCACTCATCTGCCGGAAGCAACAGCTTGAGGAGACTTGGGAAGAAAGGGCGGGCTGCAACGCAGGTCATGTGGTGGTGGCCAATGAGCCCGGAAAGCCAGGCTGGGGCTAAGTGAGGAAGAGCCTCCCGTGGTCGTCTCTGTTTATGAGCCACGTGGCAGCAGCACACAAACGCACTCCTTGCCCTGAACCTAAAAGGATCAAAGTCCACTGATGATAGAGGGATGAAAAACTTAATATGCTACCACAGGAAAGAAAGACATGAATTAATACTCAAAGGGGAGGCAATGTGGAAATTAAAATACATAACCTGTATCTTTTTTTATTTTTATAAATTTATTTATTTTTGGCTGCACTGCGTCTTCGTTGCTGTGCGCGGGCTTTCTCTAGTTGCGGAGAGTGGGGGGCTACTCTTCATTGCAGTGCGTGGGCTTCTCATTGCGGTGGCTTCTTGTTGTGGAGCACGGGCCGTAGGCGTGCGGGCTCAGTAGTTGTGGCTCACGGGCTCTAGAGCGCAGGATCAGTAGTTACAGCACACGGGCTTAGTTGTCCATGGCACGTGGGATCTTCCCGGACCAGGGCTGGAACCCGTGTCCCTTGCACTGGCAGGCGGATTCTTTACTACTGCACCACCAGGGAAGTTCCCCGTAACCTGTATCTTGATTTAATATTTGATCACCCACACACCCCTTGCAGCCACCTCAAACTGCAGTGGTTACCCTGACACCTCTGAAGGTGCATTTGCCAGCCCTGATTTCCCAGACTTGACTTACTGGGTGTGCCACATACAAGGGCAGAAAAGTTACAAGAAAAAAAAAGACTTAATAGAGATTTTGTACATACTGTGGTCTGCTCCTCCTATCTGAGCAAATTCAGGCAGTATTTTCTTAGGTGATAATAATTTTAATAAAGCAATTACATATACATACGTATAGCAATTTGTACGTATAAGAAAATCAATACCTATGAATCTCTAATATATATAATATGTAATTTAGGTTTTTATTAACATGGAGAAATTAAGAAATGGATGATCAGGAATTAAAGTTCATCTGAATTATTTCTACTACTATAATCAAGAATATTGTATTTATTTTAATTACTTTAGAAAACAGCATATGTGTTCTAGTTATAATTATATTAAAGCAATTTGTGAATCAAAGAACAGACCACAATAATCAGAAATTGTATAAACTATTTTTTTTTTTAGAAATTGTATAAACTATTAATGAAAGGGTTCAGCTTTAAATGAGACACATTTCTCCTGAGTGCTGAAAGAAATGCTACCTAATGGCTACATATGTTGTTAATAAATTAGGAAAAGACTGATAAAAGTAATATACAAGTCCTCATGTCCCTAAGGTCAGAGTGATTAATAAATGACCACACTTTATATTAGTTTTCACTTCAAAGAACTAAATTCATCAAAATACAACATACTAAATGAGTGTAAACCATCCTTTTTCATTTTAAATATTAGATGAAAAAAATATATTTTTATTTGTTTAAGACAAGTACTTTCCAGAGTGGATGCATTTATTTTTCAGATGCAAATATATCACCTTACAACACATATACAATAGGTATAATTTCTGAAAATCATGTCTGCCAGAGAGAACTGCAATCTCCTTGATTCATATGCCTTAATCCTTCAATGCAGAACCTCAGCATTTCACACTTTAATCAGAAAAGGGCTCTGGAAAGAAGAACCTGTATCAGCTCAGAAAAGGAGACAATTCCTTCTACTTTCTGAGTTGATGGAGATCAAACAAGATGACTTCTCTCATTTTACATCAAACATAAAATCTAAAGTAATAATCCTAACAAAGAATAGTCAGTTCTAATTTTTACTTTTCTATCCATAACTACAGTGTGACAGAACACAAAATTAGTGGCCCCAATGTAAACCAATTTTACACATGCCAAATATCACATCTGATTTTTTATCTGAAATAAACAATAAAAAAGGTAATATGGTGATCTGAAATTAAAGGTTGCAAGTCCTAAGTACCCAGTTTTCTAAGATCAATTAGAAAAAGAAACAATATCAATCAAGTATTCTAAGCATTTTGTATACCCGTAAAACATAAGGTCTTTCTAAAAATTAAGAGTATTCCAATCAAACACATATAAACTACCAACTAATGAAAAGCATTAGAAATCCTTAAAAAATCTGAACACTTTAAGCAACCCAGAGGTATATGTGAATTTCTTATAAAAGTGAAAAATATGGAAAACAAAAATAATTTTTGACCCTATCATGTTAACTCTTAGTGTACAGGATGAGATTTACAGTAACAGTCAGTTAAAATGAACACTGAGATTGCTTTACGTAAGTAAACGGTGACCCTCAAATGACATTAAATACCTGCTTTTCATAAACTTTTTTGGGGGGTTCGGCTTTGTAATAAATATGTAATAAGTATCTGTAGTACTTTGAACATGTTCAGCGCTATCTTTCTCCATTTGA